>NW_028136855.1:5000-186255 GCF_965140915.1 Aythya marila | reverse complement strand
AAGTTCTCCAAAACCCACTATTTACCTTTTTCCACCACGATGACAAAGGAAAACCCAACAAAACCCGTCGGAGACCCCATAACACGTCAAAAACACGCCAAAAAAGAACTGGATCAGAAGAAAAAAAAAAAAAAAAGGATGAATTTTCCCCCAAAACCACCCTAAACTCACCTGATCTTCTCCAAAACCCACAATCCACTCCCATTGAACTTAACGACCAACGGGAACCCAACAAAATCCAATGGAGACCACAAAACACTTCAAAAACAACCCAAAAAAGAACGCGATCAACCCCAAAACTGGAAGAAAATCCCAAAAGCCTTAGATCCACCCCAAAAGTCCCCCTAAACCTACCTGATGTTCTCCAAATCCCAAAGTCCACTCCTGACCACCATAAAAATCATTAGGAACCCAACAACACCGAACGGAAACCACAAAACACGTCAAACACAAGCCAAAAAACAACAGGATCACCCCAGAAAAAACAAGAAAATCCCCAAAAGCCATAGATCCATCCCAAATGTCCCCCTAAACCTGCCTGATGTTCTCCAAAACCAACAATTTAAACTATTCCAACATGATGACCAATAAGAAGCCAACTAAAACCCAACGGAGACCACAAAACACGTCAAAAACACCCCAAAAATAAACAGGATCACCCCAGAAAACAAAAGAAAATCCCAAAGGGCATAGATCCACCCCAAATATCCCCCTAAACCTACCTGATGTTCTCCAAATCCCAAAGTCCACTCCCAACCACCATAAAACCAATTAGGAACACAAAAAAAAAAAAATGGAGACCCCAAAAAACGGCATAAAACGCCCCAAACAAGAACAGAATCACACCCAAAAACGAAAGAAAACCCCAAAGCCATAGATCCACCCCAAAAGTCCCCCTTAACCTACCTGATGTTCTCCAAAACCCACAATTTACACTTTTCCACCATGATGAACAATAAGAAGCCAAGTAAAACCCAACGGAGACCCCAAAACACGTCAAAACCACCCCAAAAAAGAACACGATCACCACAAAAAAAAAAAAAAAAAGAAGAAAACACCAAAACCATAGATCCACCCCAAAACCACCCTAAACCTACCTGATGTTCTCCAAAACCCACAATTTACAATTTTCCAACATGATGACCAACAAGAACCCAAC
Source organism: Aythya marila (assembly GCF_965140915.1). Lineage (NCBI taxonomy): Eukaryota > Metazoa > Chordata > Aves > Anseriformes > Anatidae > Aythya > Aythya marila. Next base: position 185,096 of record NW_028136855.1, on the reverse strand, counting down.
TAAAACCCAACGGAGACCCAAAAACACATCAAAAACACGCCAAAAAAGAACTGGATCAGAAGAAAAACCCCAATACCATGAATTTCCCCCCAAAACCACCCTAAACTCACCTGATCGTCTCCAAACCCCACAATCCACTCCCATTGAACTTAACGACGAACGACAACACAACGAAACCCAACGGAGACCCTAAAACACGTCAAAAATACCCCAGAAAAGAACAGGATCACCCCAAAAAAACAGAAGAAAAACTCAAATACCATGAATCCACCCCAGAAGTCCCCCTAAACCTACCGGAAGTTCTCCAAAAATCGCAATTTACCATTTTCCACCACGATGACAACGGAAAACACAACAAAACCCAACGGAGACCACAAAACACGTCACAAACACCCCCCAAAAACAATAGGATCACGCCCAAAAACGAAAGAAAATCCCCAAAACCATAGATCCACCCCAAAACCACCCTAAACCTAACTGATGTTCTCCAAATCCCAAAGTCCACTCCCAACCACCATAAAACCCTTTAGGAACCCAACAAAACCCGACGGAGACACCAAACCACGGCATAAACACCCCAAAAAAGAACAGGATCATCCCAAAATAACAGAAGTAAACCCCAAAAGCCATAGATCCACCCCAAAAGTCCCCCTAAACCTACCTGATGTTCTCCAAAACCCACAATTTACCATTTTCCACAATGATGACAACGGAAAACCCAACGAAACCCAACAGAGACCCCAAAACACGTCAAAGACACCCCAAAAAAGAACACGATTACCCCCAAAAACGAAAGAAAACACCCAGAACCATAGATCCATCCTCAAACCACCCTAAACCTACCTGATGTTCTCCATAACCCGCAATTTACCCTTTTCCACCACGATGACAACGGAAAACCCAACAAAACACCCCAAAAAAGAACGAGACCACCCCAAAAACAGAAGAAAACCCTAAAATAAAAAAAAAAAAAAAAAAAAAAAAAACAGAAGAAATCCCCCAAAACCATAGATTCACACCCCCAAATTCCTTAAACTCACCTGATGTTCTCCAAAACCCACAATTTACCCTTTTCCACCATGATGACCGAGAACCCAACAAAACCCAACGGACAACCCCAAACACCTCAAAAACTTCCCAAAAAAGAACGGGATCAGCCAAAAAAAAAACAAAAGAAAACCCCAAAAACCACAAAAACCATGAATCTGCCCCAAAAGTCCCCCTAAACCTACCTGAAGTTCTCCAAAACCCACTATTTACCTTTTTCCACCACGATGACAAAGGAAAACCCAACAAAACCCGTCGGAGACCCCATAACACGTCAAAAACACGCCAAAAAAGAACTGGATCAGAAGAAAAAAAACATATGAATTTTCCCCCAAAACCACCCTAAACTCACCTGATCTTCTCCAAAACCCACAATCCACTCCCATTGAACTTAACGACCAACGGGAACCCAACAAAATCCAATGGAGACCACAAAACACTTCAAAAACAACCCAAAAAAGAACGCGATCAACCCCAAAACTGGAAGAAAATCCCAAAAGCCTTAGATCCACCCCAAAAGTCCCCCTAAACCTACCTGATGTTCTCCAAATCCCAAAGTCACTCCTGACCACCATAAAAATCATTAGGAACCCAACAACACCGAACGGAAACCACAAAACACGTCAAACACAAGCCAAAAAACAACAGGATCACCCCAGAAAAAACAAGAAAATCCCAAAAGCCATAGATCCATCCCAAATGTCCCCCTAAACCTGCCTGATGTTCTCCAAAACCAACAATTTAAACTATTCCAACATGATGACCAATAAGAAGCCAACTAAAACCCAACGGAGACCACAAAACACGTCAAAAACACCCCAAAAATAAACAGGATCACCCCAGAAAACAAAAGAAAATCCCAAAGGGCATAGATCCACCCCAAATATCCCCCTAAACCTACCTGATGTTCTCCAAATCCCAAAGTCCACTCCCAACCACCATAAAACCAATTAGGAACACAAAAAAAAACAATGGAGACCCCAAAAAACGGCATAAACGCCCCAAACAAGAACAGAATCACACCCAAAAACGAAAGAAAACCCCAAAGCCATAGATCCACCCCAAAAGTCCCCCTTAACCTACCTGATGTTCTCCAAAACCCACAATTTACACTTTTCCACCATGATGAACAATAAGAAGCCAAGTAAAACCCAACGGAGACCCCAAAACACGTCAAAACCACCCCAAAAAAGAACACGATCACCACAAAAAAAAAAAAAAAAAAGAAGAAAACACCAAAACCATAGATCCACCCCAAAACCACCCTAAACCTACCTGATGTTCTCCAAAACCCACAATTTACAATTTTCCAACATGATGACCAACAAGAACCCAACTAAAACCCAACGGAGACCCAAAAACACATCAAAAACACGCCAAAAAAGAACTGGATCAGAAGAAAAAACCCCAATACCATGAATTTCCCCCCAAAACCACCCTAAACTCACCTGATCGTCTCCAAACCCCACAATCCACTCCCATTGAACTTAACGACGAACGACAACACAACGAAACCCAACGGAGACCCTAAAACACGTCAAAAATACCCCAGAAAAGAACAGGATCACCCCAAAAAAACAGAAGAAAAACTCAAATACCATGAATCCACCCCAGAAGTCCCCCTAAACCTACCGGAAGTTCTCCAAAAATCGCAATTTACCATTTTCCACCACGATGACAACGGAAAACACAACAAAACCCAACGGAGACCACAAAACACGTCACAAACACCCCCAAAAACAATAGGATCACGCCCAAAAACGAAAGAAAATCCCCAAAACCATAGATCCACCCCAAAACCACCCTAAACCTAACTGATGTTCTCCAAATCCCAAAGTCCACTCCCAACCACCATAAAACCCTTTAGGAACCCAACAAAACCCGACGGAGACACCAAACCACGGCATAAACACCCCAAAAAAGAACAGGATCATCCCAAAATAACAGAAGTAAACCCCAAAAGCCATAGATCCACCCCAAAAGTCCCCCTAAACCTACCTGATGTTCTCCAAAACCCACAATTTACCATTTTCCACAATGATGACAACGGAAAACCCAACGAAACCCAACAGAGACCCCAAAACACGTCAAAGACACCCCAAAAAAGAACACGATTACCCCCAAAAACGAAAGAAAACACCCAGAACCATAGATCCATCCTCAAACCACCCTAAACCTACCTGATGTTCTCCATAACCCGCAATTTACCCTTTTCCACCACGATGACAACGGAAAACCCAACAAAACACCCCAAAAAAGAACGAGACCACCCCAAAAACAGAAGAAAACCCTAAAAAAAAAAAAAAAAAAAAAAAAAAAAAACAGAAGAAATCCCCCAAAACCATAGATTCACACCCCCAAATTCCTTAAACTCACCTGATGTTCTCCAAAACCCACAATTTACCCTTTTCCACCATGATGACCGAGAACCCAACAAAACCCAACGGACAACCCCAAACACCTCAAAAACTTCCCAAAAAAGAACGGGATCAGCCAAAAAAAAACAAAAGAAAACCCCAAAAACCATGAATCTGCCCCAAAAGTCCCCCTAAACCTACCTGAAGTTCTCCAAAACCCACTATTTACCTTTTTCCACCACGATGACAAAGGAAAACCCAACAAAACCCGTCGGAGACCCCATAACACGTCAAAAACACGCCAAAAAAGAACTGGATCAGAAGAAAAAAACATATGAATTTTCCCCCAAAACCACCCTAAACTCACCTGATCTTCTCCAAAACCCACAATCCACTCCCATTGAACTTAACGACCAACGGGAACCCAACAAAATCCAATGGAGACCACAAAACACTTCAAAAACAACCCAAAAAAGAACGCGATCAACCCCAAAACTGGAAGAAAATCCCAAAAGCCTTAGATCCACCCCAAAAGTCCCCCTAAACCTACCTGATGTTCTCCAAATCCCAAAGTCCACTCCTGACCACCATAAAAATCATTAGGAACCCAACAACACCGAACGGAAACCACAAAACACGTCAAACACAAGCCAAAAAACAACAGGATCACCCCAGAAAAAACAAGAAAATCCCAAAAGCCATAGATCCATCCCAAATGTCCCCCTAAACCTGCCTGATGTTCTCCAAAACCAACAATTTAAACTATTCCAACATGATGACCAATAAGAAGCCAACTAAAACCCAACGGAGACCACAAAACACGTCAAAAACACCCCAAAAATAAACAGGATCACCCCAGAAAACAAAAGAAAATCCCAAAGGGCATAGATCCACCCCAAATATCCCCCTAAACCTACCTGATGTTCTCCAAATCCCAAAGTCCACTCCCAACCACCATAAAACCAATTAGGAACACAAAAAAAAACAATGGAGACCCCAAAAAACGGCATAAACGCCCCAAACAAGAACAGAATCACACCCAAAAACGAAAGAAAACCCCAAAGCCATAGATCCACCCCAAAAGTCCCCCTTAACCTACCTGATGTTCTCCAAAACCCACAATTTACACTTTTCCACCATGATGAACAATAAGAAGCCAAGTAAAACCCAACGGAGACCCCAAAACACGTCAAAACCACCCCAAAAAAGAACACGATCACCACAAAAAAAAAAAAAAAAAAAGAAGAAAACACCAAAACCATAGATCCACCCCAAAACCACCCTAAACCTACCTGATGTTCTCCAAAACCCACAATTTACAATTTTCCAACATGATGACCAACAAGAACCCAACTAAAACCCAACGGAGACCCAAAAACACATCAAAAACACGCCAAAAAAGAACTGGATCAGAAGAAAAAACCCCAATACCATGAATTTCCCCCCAAAACCACCCTAAACTCACCTGATCGTCTCCAAACCCCACAATCCACTCCCATTGAACTTAACGACGAACGACAACACAACGAAACCCAACGGAGACCCTAAAACACGTCAAAAATACCCCAGAAAAGAACAGGATCACCCCAAAAAAACAGAAGAAAAACTCAAATACCATGAATCCACCCCAGAAGTCCCCCTAAACCTACCGGAAGTTCTCCAAAAATCGCAATTTACCATTTTCCACCACGATGACAACGGAAAACACAACAAAACCCAACGGAGACCACAAAACACGTCACAAACACCCCCAAAAACAATAGGATCACGCCCAAAAACGAAAGAAAATCCCCAAAACCATAGATCCACCCCAAAACCACCCTAAACCTAACTGATGTTCTCCAAATCCCAAAGTCCACTCCCAACCACCATAAAACCCTTTAGGAACCCAACAAAACCCGACGGAGACACCAAACCACGGCATAAACACCCCAAAAAAGAACAGGATCATCCCAAAATAACAGAAGTAAACCCCAAAAGCCATAGATCCACCCCAAAAGTCCCCCTAAACCTACCTGATGTTCTCCAAAACCCACAATTTACCATTTTCCACAATGATGACAACGGAAAACCCAACGAAACCCAACAGAGACCCCAAAACACGTCAAAGACACCCCAAAAAAGAACACGATTACCCCCAAAAACGAAAGAAAACACCCAGAACCATAGATCCATCCTCAAACCACCCTAAACCTACCTGATGTTCTCCATAACCCGCAATTTACCCTTTTCCACCACGATGACAACGGAAAACCCAACAAAACACCCCAAAAAAGAACGAGACCACCCCAAAAACAGAAGAAAACCCTAAAAAAAAAAAAAAAAAAAAAAAAAAAACAGAAGAAATCCCCCAAAACCATAGATTCACACCCCCAAATTCCTTAAACTCACCTGATGTTCTCCAAAACCCACAATTTACCCTTTTCCACCATGATGACCGAGAACCCAACAAAACCCAACGGACAACCCCAAACACCTCAAAAACTTCCCAAAAAAGAACGGGATCAGCCAAAAAAAAACAAAAGAAAACCCCAAAAACCATGAATCTGCCCCAAAAGTCCCCCTAAACCTACCTGAAGTTCTCCAAAACCCACTATTTACCTTTTTCCACCACGATGACAAAGGAAAACCCAACAAAACCCGTCGGAGACCCCGTAACACGTCAAAAACACGCCAAAAAAGAACTGGATCAGAAGAAAAAAAAAAAAAAAAAGGATGAATTTTCCCCCAAAACCACCCTAAACTCACCTGATCTTCTCCAAAACCCACAATCCACTCCCATTGAACTTAACGACCAACGGGAACCCAACAAAATCCAATGGAGACCACAAAACACTTCAAAAACAACCCAAAAAAGAACGCGATCAACCCCAAAACTGGAAGAAAATCCCAAAAGCCTTAGATCCACCCCAAAAGTCCCCCTAAACCTACCTGATGTTCTCCAAATCCCAAAGTCCACTCCTGACCACCATAAAAATCATTAGGAACCCAACAACACCGAACGGAAACCACAAAACACGTCAAACACAAGCCAAAAAACAACAGGATCACCCCAGAAAAAACAAGAAAATCCCAAAAGCCATAGATCCAACCCAAATGTCCCCCTAAACCTGCCTGATGTTCTCCAAAACCAACAATTTAAACTATTCCAACATGATGACCAATAAGAAGCCAACTAAAACCCAACGGAGACCACAAAACACGTCAAAAACACCCCAAAAATAAACAGGATCACCCCAGAAAACAAAAGAAAATCCCAAAGGGCATAGATCCACCCCAAATATCCCCCTAAACCTACCTGATGTTCTCCAAATCCCAAAGTCCACTCCCAACCACCATAAAACCAATTAGGAACACAAAAAAAAACAATGGAGACCCCAAAAAACGGCATAAACGCCCCAAACAAGAACAGAATCACACCCAAAAACGAAAGAAAACCCCAAAGCCATAGATCCACCCCAAAAGTCCCCCTTAACCTACCTGATGTTCTCCAAAACCCACAATTTACACTTTTCCACCATGATGAACAATAAGAAGCCAAGTAAAACCCAACGGAGACCCCAAAACACGTCAAAACCACCCCAAAAAAGAACACGATCACCACAAAAAAAAAAAAAAAAAAGAAGAAAACACCAAAACCATAGATCCACCCCAAAACCACCCTAAACCTACCTGATGTTCTCCAAAACCCACAATTTACAATTTTTCAACATGATGACCAACAAGAACCCAACTAAAACCCAACGGAGACCCAAAAACACATCAAAAACACGCCAAAAAAGAACTGGATCAGAAGAAAAAACCCCTATACCATGAATTTCCCCCCAAAACCACCCTAAACTCACCTGATCGTCTCCAAACCCCACAATCCACTCCCATTGAACTTAACGACGAACGACAACACAACGAAACCCAACGGAGACCCTAAAACACGTCAAAAATACCCCAGAAAAGAACAGGATCACCCCAAAAAAACAGAAGAAAAACTCAAATACCATGAATCCACCCCAGAAGTCCCTCTAAACCTACCGGAAGTTCTCCAAAAATCGCAATTTACCATTTTCCACCACGATGACAACGGAAAACACAACAAAACCCAACGGAGACCACAAAACACGTCACAAACACCCCCAAAAACAATAGGATCACGCCCAAAAACGAAAGAAAATCCCCAAAACCATAGATCCACCCCAAAACCACCCTAAACCTAACTGATGTTCTCCAAATCCCAAAGTCCACTCCCAACCACCATAAAACCCTTTAGGAACCCAACAAAACCCGACGGAGACACCAAACCACGGCATAAACACCCCAAAAAAGAACAGGATCATCCCAAAATAACAGAAGTAAACCCCAAAAGCCATAGATCCACCCCAAAAGTCCCCCTAAACCTACCTGATGTTCTCCAAAACCCACAATTTACCATTTTCCACAATGATGACAACGGAAAACCCAACGAAACCCAACAGAGACCCCAAAACACGTCAAAGACACCCCAAAAAAGAACACGATTACCCCCAAAAACGAAAGAAAACACCCAGAACCATAGATCCATCCTCAAACCACCCTAAACCTACCTGATGTTCTCCATAACCTGCAATTTACCCTTTTCCACCACGATGACAACGGAAAACCCAACAAAACACCCCAAAAAAGAACGAGACCACCCCAAAAACAGAAGAAAACCCTAAAAAAAAAAAAAAAAAAAAAAAAAAAACAGAAGAAATCCCCCAAAACCATAGATTCACACCCCCAAATTCCTTAAACTCACCTGATGTTCTCCAAAACCCACAATTTACCCTTTTCCACCATGATGACCGAGAACCCAACAAAACCCAACGGACAACCCCAAACACCTCAAAAACTTCCCAAAAAAGAACGGGATCAGCCAAAAAAAAACAAAAGAAAACCCCAAAAACCATGAATCTGCCCCAAAAGTCCCCCTAAACCTACCTGAAGTTCTCCAAAACCCACTATTTACCTTTTTCCACCACGATGACAAAGGAAAACCCAACAAAACCCGTCGGAGACCCCGTAACACGTCAAAAACACGCCAAAAAAGAACTGGATCAGAAGAAAAAAAAAAAAAAAAAGGATGAATTTTCCCCCAAAACCACCCTAAACTCACCTGATCTTCTCCAAAACCCACAATCCACTCCCATTGAACTTAACGACCAACGGGAACCCAACAAAATCCAATGGAGACCACAAAACACTTCAAAAACAACCCAAAAAAGAACGCGATCAACCCCAAAACTGGAAGAAAATCCCAAAAGCCTTAGATCCACCCCAAAAGTCCCCCTAAACCTACCTGATGTTCTCCAAATCCCAAAGTCCACTCCTGACCACCATAAAAATCATTAGGAACCCAACAACACCGAACGGAAACCACAAAACACGTCAAACACAAGCCAAAAAACAACAGGATCACCCCAGAAAAAACAAGAAAATCCCAAAAGCCATAGATCCATCCCAAATGTCCCCCTAAACCTGCCTGATGTTCTCCAAAACCAACAATTTAAACTATTCCAACATGATGACCAATAAGAAGCCAACTAAAACCCAACGGAGACCACAAAACACGTCAAAAACACCCCAAAAATAAACAGGATCACCCCAGAAAACAAAAGAAAATCCCAAAGGGCATAGATCCACCCCAAATATCCCCCTAAACCTACCTGATGTTCTCCAAATCCCAAAGTCCACTCCCAACCACCATAAAACCAATTAGGAACACAAAAAAAAACAATGGAGACCCCAAAAAACGGCATAAACGCCCCAAACAAGAACAGAATCACACCCAAAAACGAAAGAAAACCCCAAAGCCATAGATCCACCCCAAAAGTCCCCCTTAACCTACCTGATGTTCTCCAAAACCCACAATTTACACTTTTCCACCATGATGAACAATAAGAAGCCAAGTAAAACCCAACGGAGACCCCAAAACACGTCAAAACCACCCCAAAAAAGAACACGATCACCACAAAAAAAAAAAAAAAAAGAAGAAAACCCCAAAACCATAGATCCACCCCAAAACCACCCTAAACCTACCTGATGTTCTCCAAAACCCACAATTTACAATTTTTCAACATGATGACCAACAAGAACCCAACTAAAACCCAACGGAGACCCAAAAACACATCAAAAACACGCCAAAAAAGAACTGGATCAGAAGAAAAAACCCCTATACCATGAATTTCCCCCCAAAACCACCCTAAACTCACCTGATCGTCTCCAAACCCCACAATCCACTCCCATTGAACTTAACGACGAACGACAACACAACGAAACCCAACGGAGACCCTAAAACACGTCAAAAATACCCCAGAAAAGAACAGGATCACCCCAAAAAAACAGAAGAAAAACTCAAATACCATGAATCCACCCCAGAAGTCCCCCTAAACCTACCGGAAGTTCTCCAAAAATCGCAATTTACCATTTTCCACCACGATGACAACGGAAAACACAACAAAACCCAACGGAGACCACAAAACACGTCACAAACACCCCCAAAAACAATAGGATCACGCCCAAAAACGAAAGAAAATCCCCAAAACCATAGATCCACCCCAAAACCACCCTAAACCTAACTGATGTTCTCCAAATCCCAAAGTCCACTCCCAACCACCATAAAACCCTTTAGGAACCCAACAAAACCCGACGGAGACACCAAACCACGGCATAAACACCCCAAAAAAGAACAGGATCATCCCAAAATAACAGAAGTAAACCCCAAAAGCCATAGATCCACCCCAAAAGTCCCCCTAAACCTACCTGATGTTCTCCAAAACCCACAATTTACCATTTTCCACAATGATGACAACGGAAAACCCAACGAAACCCAACAGAGACCCCAAAACATGTCAAAGACACCCCAAAAAAGAACACGATTACCCCCAAAAACGAAAGAAAACACCCAGAACCATAGATCCATCCTCAAACCACCCTAAACCTACCTGATGTTCTCCATAACCCGCAATTTACCCTTTTCCACCACGATGACAACGGAAAACCCAACAAAACACCCCAAAAAAGAACGAGACCACCCCAAAAACAGAAGAAAACCCTAAAATAAAAAAAAAAAAAAAAAAAAAAAAAAACAGAAGAAATCCCCCAAAACCATAGATTCACACCCCCAAATTCCTTAAACTCACCTGATGTTCTCCAAAACCCACAATTTACCCTTTTCCACCATGATGACCGAGAACCCAACAAAACCCAACGGACAACCCCAAACACCTCAAAAACTTCCCAAAAAAGAACGGGATCAGCCAAAAAAAAACAAAAGAAAACCCCAAAAACCATGAATCTGCCCCAAAAGTCCCCCTAAACCTACCTGAAGTTCTCCAAAACCCACTATTTACCTTTTTCCACCACGATGACAAAGGAAAACCCAACAAAACCCGTCGGAGACCCCGTAACACGTCAAAAACACGCCAAAAAAGAACTGGATCAGAAGAAAAAAAAAAAAAAAAAGGATGAATTTTCCCCCAAAACCACCCTAAACTCACCTGATCTTCTCCAAAACCCACAATCCACTCCCATTGAACTTAACGACCAACGGGAACCCAACAAAATCCAATGGAGACCACAAAACACTTCAAAAACAACCCAAAAAAGAACGCGATCAACCCCAAAACTGGAAGAAAATCCCAAAAGCCTTAGATCCACCCCAAAAGTCCCCCTAAACCTACCTGATGTTCTCCAAATCCCAAAGTCCACTCCTGACCACCATAAAAATCATTAGGAACCCAACAACACCGAACGGAAACCACAAAACACGTCAAACACAAGCCAAAAAACAACAGGATCACCCCAGAAAAAACAAGAAAATCCCAAAAGCCATAGATCCATCCCAAATGTCCCCCTAAACCTGCCTGATGTTCTCCAAAACCAACAATTTAAACTATTCCAACATGATGACCAATAAGAAGCCAACTAAAACCCAACGGAGACCACAAAACACGTCAAAAACACCCCAAAAATAAACAGGATCACCCCAGAAAACAAAAGAAAATCCCAAAGGGCATAGATCCACCCCAAATATCCCCCTAAACCTACCTGATGTTCTCCAAATCCCAAAGTCCACTCCCAACCACCATAAAACCAATTAGGAACACAAAAAAAAACAATGGAGACCCCAAAAAACGGCATAAACGCCCCAAACAAGAACAGAATCACACCCAAAAACGAAAGAAAACCCCAAAGCCATAGATCCACCCCAAAAGTCCCCCTTAACCTACCTGATGTTCTCCAAAACCCACAATTTACACTTTTCCACCATGATGAACAATAAGAAGCCAAGTAAAACCCAACGGAGACCCCAAAACACGTCAAAACCACCCCAAAAAAGAACACGATCACCACAAAAAAAAAAAAAAAAAAGAAAAAAACACCAAAACCATAGATCCACCCCAAAACCACCCTAAACCTACCTGATGTTCTCCAAAACCCACAATTTACAATTTTCCAACATGATGACCAACAAGAACCCAACTAAAACCCAACGGAGACCCAAAAACACATCAAAAACACGCCAAAAAAGAACTGGATCAGAAGAAAAAACCCCTATACCATGAATTTCCCCCCAAAACCACCCTAAACTCACCTGATCGTCTCCAAACCCCACAATCCACTCCCATTGAACTTAACGACGAACGACAACACAACGAAACCCAACGGAGACCCTAAAACACGTCAAAAATACCCCAGAAAAGAACAGGATCACCCCAAAAAAACAGAAGAAAAACTCAAATACCATGAATCCACCCCAGAAGTCCCCCTAAACCTACCGGAAGTTCTCCAAAAATCGCAATTTACCATTTTCCACCACGATGACAACGGAAAACACAACAAAACCCAACGGAGACCACAAAACACGTCACAAACACCCCCAAAAACAATAGGATCACGCCCAAAAACGAAAGAAAATCCCCAAAACCATAGATCCACCCCAAAACCACCCTAAACCTAACTGATGTTCTCCAAATCCCAAAGTCCACTCCCAACCACCATAAAACCCTTTAGGAACCCAACAAAACCCGACGGAGACACCAAACCACGGCATAAACACCCCAAAAAAGAACAGGATCATCCCAAAATAACAGAAGTAAACCCCAAAAGCCATAGATCCACCCCAAAAGTCCCCCTAAACCTACCTGATGTTCTCCAAAACCCACAATTTACCATTTTCCACAATGATGACAACGGAAAACCCAACGAAACCCAACAGAGACCCCAAAACACGTCAAAGACACCCCAAAAAAGAACACGATTACCCCCAAAAACGAAAGAAAACACCCAGAACCATAGATCCATCCTCAAACCACCCTAAACCTACCTGATGTTCTCCATAACCCGCAATTTACCCTTTTCCACCACGATGACAACGGAAAACCCAACAAAACACCCCAAAAAAGAACGAGACCACCCCAAAAACAGAAGAAAACCCTAAAAAAAAAAAAAAAAAAAAAAAAAAAACAGAAGAAATCCCCCAAAACCATAGATTCACACCCCCAAATTCCTTAAACTCACCTGATGTTCTCCAAAACCCACAATTTACCCTTTTCCACCATGATGACCGAGAACCCAACAAAACCCAACGGACAACCCCAAACACCTCAAAAACTTCCCAAAAAAGAACGGGATCAGCCAAAAAAAAACAAAAGAAAACCCCAAAAACCATGAATCTGCCCCAAAAGTCCCCCTAAACCTACCTGAAGTTCTCCAAAACCCACTATTTACCTTTTTCCACCACGATGACAAAGGAAAACCCAACAAAACCCGTCGGAGACCCCGTAACACGTCAAAAACACGCCAAAAAAGAACTGGATCAGAAGAAAAAAAAAAAAAAAAAGGATGAATTTTCCCCCAAAACCACCCTAAACTCACCTGATCTTCTCCAAAACCCACAATCCACTCCCATTGAACTTAACGACCAACGGGAACCCAACAAAATCCAATGGAGACCACAAAACACTTCAAAAACAACCCAAAAAAGAACGCGATCAACCCCAAAACTGGAAGAAAATCCCAAAAGCCTTAGATCCACCCCAAAAGTCCCCCTAAACCTACCTGATGTTCTCCAAATCCCAAAGTCCACTCCTGACCACCATAAAAATCATTAGGAACCCAACAACACCGAACGGAAACCACAAAACACGTCAAACACAAGCCAAAAAACAACAGGATCACCCCAGAAAAAACAAGAAAATCCCAAAAGCCATAGATCCATCCCAAATGTCCCCCTAAACCTGCCTGATGTTCTCCAAAACCAACAATTTAAACTATTCCAACATGATGACCAATAAGAAGCCAACTAAAACCCAACGGAGACCACAAAACACGTCAAAAACACCCCAAAAATAAACAGGATCACCCCAGAAAACAAAAGAAAATCCCAAAGGGCATAGATCCACCCCAAATATCCCCCTAAACCTACCTGATGTTCTCCAAATCCCAAAGTCCACTCCCAACCACCATAAAACCAATTAGGAACACAAAAAAAAACAATGGAGACCCCAAAAAACGGCATAAACGCCCCAAACAAGAACAGAATCACACCCAAAAACGAAAGAAAACCCCAAAGCCATAGATCCACCCCAAAAGTCCCCCTTAACCTACCTGATGTTCTCCAAAACCCACAATTTACACTTTTCCACCATGATGAACAATAAGAAGCCAAGTAAAACCCAACGGAGACCACAAAACACGTCAAAAACACCCCAAAAATAAACAGGATCACCCCAGAAAACAAAAGAAAATCCCAAAGGGCATAGATCCACCCCAAATATCCCCCTAAACCTACCTGATGTTCTCCAAATCCCAAAGTCCACTCCCAACCACCATAAAACCAATTAGGAACACAAAAAAAAACAATGGAGACCCCAAAAAACGGCATAAACGCCCCAAACAAGAACAGAATCACACCCAAAAACGAAAGAAAACCCCAAAGCCATAGATCCACCCCAAAAGTCCCCCTTAACCTACCTGATGTTCTCCAAAACCCACAATTTACACTTTTCCACCATGATGAACAATAAGAAGCCAAGTAAAACCCAACGGAGACCCCAAAACACGTCAAAACCACCCCAAAAAAGAACACGATCACCACAAAAAAAAAAAAAAAAGAAGAAAACCCCAAAACCATAGATCCACCCCAAAACCACCCTAAACCTACCTGATGTTCTCCAAAACCCACAATTTACAATTTTCCAACATGATGACCAACAAGAACCCAACTAAAACCCAACGGAGACCCAAAAACACATCAAAAACACGCCAAAAAAGAACTGGATCAGAAGAAAAAACCCCTATACCATGAATTTCCCCCCAAAACCACCCTAAACTCACCTGATCGTCTCCAAACCCCACAATCCACTCCCATTGAACTTAACGACGAACGACAACACAACGAAACCCAACGGAGACCCTAAAACACGTCAAAAATACCCCAGAAAAGAACAGGATCACCCCAAAAAAACAGAAGAAAAACTCAAATACCATGAATCCACCCCAGAAGTCCCCCTAAACCTACCGGAAGTTCTCCAAAAATCGCAATTTACCATTTTCCACCACGATGACAACGGAAAACACAACAAAACCCAACGGAGACCACAAAACACGTCACAAACACCCCCAAAAACAATAGGATCACGCCCAAAAACGAAAGAAAATCCCCAAAACCATAGATCCACCCCAAAACCACCCTAAACCTAACTGATGTTCTCCAAATCCCAAAGTCCACTCCCAACCACCATAAAACCCTTTAGGAACCCAACAAAACCCGACGGAGACACCAAACCACGGCATAAACACCCCAAAAAAGAACAGGATCATCCCAAAATAACAGAAGTAAACCCCAAAAGCCATAGATCCACCCCAAAAGTCCCCCTAAACCTACCTGATGTTCTCCAAAACCCACAATTTACCATTTTCCACAATGATGACAACGGAAAACCCAACGAAACCCAACAGAGACCCCAAAACACGTCAAAGACACCCCAAAAAAGAACACGATTACCCCCAAAAACGAAAGAAAACACCCAGAACCATAGATCCATCCTCAAACCACCCTAAACCTACCTGATGTTCTCCATAACCCGCAATTTACCCTTTTCCACCACGATGACAACGGAAAACCCAACAAAACACCCCAAAAAAGAACGAGACCACCCCAAAAACAGAAGAAAACCCTACAAAAAAAAAAAAAAAAAAAAAAAAAACAGAAGAAATCCCCCAAAACCATAGATTCACACCCCCAAATTCCTTAAACTCACCTGATGTTCTCCAAAACCCACAATTTACCCTTTTCCACCATGATGACCGAGAACCCAACAAAACCCAACGGACAACCCCAAACACCTCAAAAACTTCCCAAAAAAGAACGGGATCAGCCAAAAAAAAACAAAAGAAAACCCCAAAAACCATGAATCTGCCCCAAAAGTCCCCCTAAACCTACCTGAAGTTCTCCAAAACCCACTATTTACCTTTTTCCACCACGATGACAAAGGAAAACCCAACAAAACCCGTCGGAGACCCCATAACACGTCAAAAACACGCCAAAAAAGAACTGGATCAGAAGAAAAAAAAAAAAAAAAAGGATGAATTTTCCCCCAAAACCACCCTAAACTCACCTGATCTTCTCCAAAACCCACAATCCACTCCCATTGAACTTAACGACCAACGGGAACCCAACAAAATCCAATGGAGACCACAAAACACTTCAAAAACAACCCAAAAAAGAACGCGATCAACCCCAAAACTGGAAGAAAACCCCAAAAGCCTTAGATCCACCCCAAAAGTCCCCCTAAACCTACCTGATGTTCTCCAAATCCCAAAGTCCACTCCTGACCACCATAAAAATCATTAGGAACCCAACAACACCGAACGGAAACCACAAAACACGTCAAACACAAGCCAAAAAACAACAGGATCACCCCAGAAAAAACAAGAAAATCCCAAAAGCCATAGATCCATCCCAAATGTCCCCCTAAACCTGCCTGATGTTCTCCAAAACCAACAATTTAAACTATTCCAACATGATGACCAATAAGAAGCCAACTAAAACCCAACGGAGACCACAAAACACGTCAAAAACACCCCAAAAATAAACAGGATCACCCCAGAAAACAAAAGAAAATCCCAAAGGGCATAGATCCACCCCAAATATCCCCCTAAACCTACCTGATGTTCTCCAAATCCCAAAGTCCACTCCCAACCACCATAAAACCAATTAGGAACACAAAAAAAAACAATGGAGACCCCAAAAAACGGCATAAACGCCCCAAACAAGAACAGAATCACACCCAAAAACGAAAGAAAACCCCAAAGCCATAGATCCACCCCAAAAGTCCCCCTTAACCTACCTGATGTTCTCCAAAACCCACAATTTACACTTTTCCACCATGATGAACAATAAGAAGCCAAGTAAAACCCAACGGAGACCCCAAAACACGTCAAAACCACCCCAAAAAAGAACACGATCACCACAAAAAAAAAAAAAAAAAAGAAGAAAACCCCAAAACCATAGATCCACCCCAAAACCACCCTAAACCTACCTGATGTTCTCCAAAACCCACAATTTACAATTTTCCAACATGATGACCAACAAGAACCCAACTAAAACCCAACGGAGACCCAAAAACACATCAAAAACACGCCAAAAAAGAACTGGATCAGAAGAAAAAACCCCTATACCATGAATTTCCCCCCAAAACCACCCTAAACTCACCTGATCGTCTCCAAACCCCACAATCCACTCCCATTGAACTTAACGACGAACGACAACACAACGAAACCCAACGGAGACCCTAAAACACGTCAAAAATACCCCAGAAAAGAACAGGATCACCCCAAAAAAACAGAAGAAAAACTCAAATACCATGAATCCACCCCAGAAGTCCCCCTAAACCTACCGGAAGTTCTCCAAAATCGCAATTTACCATTTTCCACCACGATGACAACGGAAAACACAACAAAACCCAACGGAGACCACAAAACACGTCACAAACACCCCCAAAAACAATAGGATCACGCCCAAAAACGAAAGAAAATCCCCAAAACCATAGATCCACCCCAAAACCACCCTAAACCTAACTGATGTTCTCCAAATCCCAAAGTCCACTCCCAACCACCATAAAACCCTTTAGGAACCCAACAAAACCCGACGGAGACACCAAACCACGGCATAAACACCCCAAAAAAGAACAGGATCATCCCAAAATAACAGAAGTAAACCCCAAAAGCCATAGATCCACCCCAAAAGTCCCCCTAAACCTACCTGATGTTCTCCAAAACCCACAATTTACCATTTTCCACAATGATGACAACGGAAAACCCAACGAAACCCAACAGAGACCCCAAAACACGTCAAAGACACCCCAAAAAAGAACACGATTACCCCCCAAAAAAAGCAGAAGAAAACCCCAAATACCATAGATGCACCCCTGTGGAGGAATGGTTAAGTAAAATAGGACATGTGGATGTTGGGCAGTTAGGAGGCAATGGGCTAGTAAAGTACCGTACTCAACTCACATGAATCTGGCACGTTCACAGCTGGCTGAGAGCCAATCAGGCTCAAGGACACGATGCCCTTGAGCGATTGGGAAAGTCCCTAAGGCGGGACGGTAGCTAAAAGGAGGAGAAACTACCTGAAAAGAGCGGGAAATGTTAGCCAATCCTGAGCTTAGTTTTTGCAATATGTATGAGTTGATTATGTTCGAACTAGATAAAAGGCGACTGAGCTATCCATTAAAGTTGAAGTTCATTGTTCACTCATATTGAGCGTCTGTGTCTTCCTTCCGTCGACAACAAATTGGCGCCCGAACAGGGACCGGTCTGAACGGGATTTGGACACTGCTGGCAGTGATCCTGGGCCACGTGTTGGACAGAATAAGGGAGGATCCGGTCCTGCAACGCAGCCCAGGAGGTGGAAGGGACAAGAATCCCCGCACCCGCGTCGGGAAGGTGAAAGGGACGTGGAGTCCCCGCACCCGGGAGAGGGTCCTGCCGGTCACGCGTCGCCGAGGTCTGAAAGGTGAAAGGGACAGGAGTCCCCGCACCCGCAGCTCGGAAGGTGGAAGGGAGTCCCCGCACTCGGGATGAGCCTATAAAGGGTCCCGCCGGAAAAGCGCCGCCGAGGTCTTTGCAAAGGCTGCAACTGTATATATAAAGGTATGAAAGATAAGCGGCATATAATTTGCTCAGATGCTTTTTAGAAAAGCGGAGCATTTTAGATATAGATTGTAAAAAAGAATTACCAGGTTTATTAGCATATGCAGTAGCGCAGGGTTGTTTTACAAATCCTGATACAGTTTTTTGAACAAACAGAGTGGCATAAATTTGGAGATAAATTGTTTGATGTTATTAATGATATTAAGTCTGCTAAAAAATTATTGAAGCCTTGGAGAACAGTCACTAGCGCTTTAGCTATACATCAGGCTGAGCAGAGAGTCGCTGCTGCCGCTACAGAGCGACTGGGATTGCCGGGAAGTGCTGGAGCTGGGCATTGCCCACTGCCGCCTCCAGTGAGAACGGTAACGCTGCCTCAGGGGGCAACGGGGCAATGGGAGCCTCCCCCCCCTCAGTCACCGCCACGAGCAGCGCTGCGCTTGGAGCTCACCGTGTGGCGAGTCGGCACAGAGCAGAGGGACGGACATCAGGACCCTGCAGCCTGTCTGACGTAACTATGGAAGCAGCGGCGGCTGTGCTGCTTCTCTCTGGCATGTTTTTGATCTGTGGAGACCATGCATGGCAAGGAGTACCAGCCAATGCTTTTGGAGGACCGTGTTACCTAGGGCGACTCACACTTTTCACTCCAGATTTACACTCGTGGCAGAACTCGACAAGGAGCAGAAGAATTAAACGAGAACTAAAAACTTTGGGTTCTGACTGTAATGATGATGTAGAATTGTGGGGTCCAGCAGAAAGATTCTTTGCTTCTTTGGTGCCTGGTGTGGGAACTGCACACGCTTTGACTAACATTAATAAGCTTGCTTGTTGGGCTGTTAAACAATCGAATGTAACAACACAAGTTCTTTCTGAAATGTCACAAGATATGGAGAGTCTAAGACATGCTGTATTGCAAAATAGGGCCGCTATTGATTTCTTGTTGCTGGCTCAGGGACATGGGTGTGAAGATGTAGAAGGAATGTGTTGCTTTTATCTTTCCGACCATGGTTAGTCAAATCACGACCAGTTGAAATGGTTAAGGGATCATACACAAAAAATTGTAGTACAAGATAGTTGGTTTGAAGGTTGGCTTAAATCTGTTTTTGGGAACCATGGGTGGATGGGTTTTGTTAGTTAAAGAGGGACTTCGCTTTCTACTTATAATTATATTGATTATAGTTGCTGCACATATAATATTTAACTGCCTAACTAAGAAACTAGAGCAACTCACAGAGAAGGTATTTGTAGTGCAAAATAAAAACGGGGGAATTGTGGAGGAATGGTTAAGTAAAATAGGACATGTGGATGTTGGGCAGTTAGGAGGCAATGGGCTAGTAAAGTACCGTACTCAACTCACATGAATCTGGCACGTACACAGCTGGCTGAGAGCCAATCAGGCTCAAGGACACGATGCCCTTGAGCGATTGGGAAAGTCCCTAAGGCGGGACGGTAGCTAAAAGGAGGAGAAACTACCTGAAAAGAGCGGGAAATGTTAGCCAATCCTGAGCTTAGTTTTTGCAATATGTATGAGTTGATTATGTTCGAAATAGATAAAAGGCGACTGAGCTATCCATTAAAGTTGAAGTTCATTGTTCACTCATATTGAGCGTCTGTGTCTTCCTTCCGTCGACAACACACCCCAAAACCACCCTAAACCTACCTGATATTCTCCAAATCCCAAAGTCCACTCCCAACCACCATAAAACCCATTAGGAACTAAACAAAACGCAACGGAAACCCCAAAACATGTCAAAAACAACCCAAAAAGAACAAGATCACCCACAAAAAAAAGAGAAGAAAACCTCAAAAGCCATAGATCCACCCAAAAAATCCCCCTAAACATATCTGATGTTCTCCAAAACCCACAATTGAAACTGTTCCAACATGATGAGCAATAAGAAGCCAACTAAAACCCAACGGAGACCACAAAACACAACAAAAACACCCCAAAAAAGAACACGATCACCACAAAAAAAAAACAAACAAACAACAAAAAAAAAAAAAAAACAGAAGAAAACACCAAATAACATGAATCCACCTCAAAAGTCCCCCTTAACTTACCTGATGTTCTCCAAAACCCACAATTTACACTTTTCCACCATGATGACCAGGGAAAACACAACGAAACCCTATGGAGACCCCAAAACACGTTAAAATCAAACCAAACAAGAACAAGATCCCCCCCAAAAAAACACAACAAAACCACAAAACCATAGATCCACCCCAAAACCACCCTACACCTACCTGATGTTCTCCAAAACCCACAATTTACCATTTTCCACACTGATGACCACGGAAAACCCAACGAAACCAAACAGAGACCCCAAAACACATCAAAATCACCCCAAACAGGAACGGGATCACCCCCAAAACTGGAAGAAAATACGCCAAAACCATAGATCCACCCCAAAACCACCCTACACCTACCTGATGTTCTCCAAAACCCACAATTTACCATTTTCCACCATGATGACAACGGAAAACCCAACAAAACCCAAAGGAGACCCCAAAACACGTCAAAAACACGCCAAAAAAGAACTGGATCAGAAGAAAAAACAAAAACAAAAACCATGAATTTCCCCACTAAACCACCCTAAACTCACCTGATCTTCTCCAAATCTCACATTTCACTCCCATTCACCATGATGACCAACAAGAACCCAACAAAACCCAACGGAGACCACAAAACACCTCAAAAACACCACAAAAAAGAATAGGATCACCCCAGAAAACACAAGAAAACCCCAAGAAGCCATAGATCCACCCCATATGTCCCCCTAAACCTACCTGATGTTCTCCAAATCCCAAAGTCCACTCCCAACCACCATAAAACCCATTAGGAACCCAACAAAACCCAACGGAGACACCAAAACACGGCATAAACACCCCAAAAAAGAACAGGATCATCCCAAAATAACAGAAGAAAACCCCCAAAGCCATAGATCCACCCCAAAAGTCCCCCTAAACCTACCTGATGTTCTCCAAAACCCACAATTTACCATTTTCCACCATGATGACAATGGAAAACCCAGCGAAACCCAACAGAGACCCCAAAACACGTCAAAGACACCCCAAAAAATAACACCATCACCCCCAAAAATGAAAGAAAACACCCAGAACCATAGATCCATCCTCAAACCACCCTAAACCTACCTGATGTTCTCCATAACCCGCAATTTACCCTTTTCCACCACGATGAAAACGGAAAACCCAACAAAACACCCCAAAAAAGATCGGGACCACCCCAAAAACAGAAGAAAACCCTAAAAAAAAAAAAAAAAAAAAAAAAAAAAAACAGAAGAAATCCCCCAAAGCCATAGATTCACACCCCCAAATTCCTTAAACTCACCTGATGTTCTCCAAAACCCACAATTTACCCTTTTTCACCATGATGACCGAGAACCCAACAAAACCCAAAAGACAACCCTAAACACCTAAAAAACTTCCCAAAAAAGAATGGGACCAGCCAAAAAAAAACAGAAGAAAACCCCAAAAACCATGAATCTGCCCCAAAAGTCCCCCTAAACCTACCTGAAGTTCTCCAAAACCCACTATTTACCTTTTCCACCACGATGACAAAGGAAAACCCAACGAAACCCGTCGGAGACCCCATAACACGTCAAAAACACGCCAAAAAAGAACTGGATCAAAAGAAAAAAAAAAAAAAAAAAGGATGAATTTTCCCCCAATACCACCCTAAACTCACCTAATCTTCTCCAAAACCCACAATCCACTCCCATTTACCTTATCGACCAACGAGAACACAACGAAACCCAACGGAGACCACAAAACACGTCAAAAACACCCCAAAAAAGAACAGGATCACCCCAAAAAACAGAAGAAAATGCCAAATACCATGAATCCAACCGAAAAGTCCCCCTAAACCTACCTGATGTTCTCCAAAACCCGCAATTTAAAATTTTCCACCACGATAACAACGGAAAACCCAACAAAACACCACAAAAAAGAATGGGACTACCCCAAAAAAAGAAGATAACCCTAAAAAAAAACAGAAGAAATCCCCCAAAATCATAGATTCACCCCCCAAAAATCCTTAAAATCACCTGATGTTCTCCAAAATCCACAATTTACCCTTTTCCCCCATAATGACTGAGAACCAAAAAAAACAAAACGGAGACCCCAAAACACGTCAAAAACACCCCCAAACAAGAACAGGATCACCCCAAAACGAAAGAAAACCCCAAAAACCATAGATCCATCCCAAAAGTCCCCCTTAACATACCTGATGTTCTCCAAAACCCACAGTTTACCCTTTTCCACCACGATGACAAGGGAAACCCAACAAAACCCAACGGAGATCCCAAAATATGCCAAAAACACCACAAAAAGAATAGGATCACACCCAAAAAAGAAAGAAAATTCCCAAAACCATAGATCCACCCCCCAAAAATCCTTAAACTCACCTGATATTCTCCAAAACCCACAACTTACCCTTTTCCATCATGATGACCACGGAAAACCCAACGAAACCCAACGGAGACCCCAAAACACGTCAAAAACACACCAAAATCAACTCAGATCCTAAAAAAAAAAAAAAAATGCCATGATTTAACCCTAAAAAAACCCTTAAACCTACCTGATGTTCTGCAAAACCCACAATCCACTCCTATTTAACATAATGACAAACAAGAACCCAACAAAACCTAATGGAGACCCCAAAACACGTCAAAAACACCCCAAAAAATATCGGCATCACCCCCAAAACTGGAGGAAAATCCGCCAAAACCATAGATCCACCCCAAAACAACCCTAAACCTACCTGATGTTCTCCAAAACCCACAATTTACCCTTTTCCACCGTGATGACCACGGAAAACCCAACGAAACACAACAGAGACACAAAAAAATCAAAAAAAAAAAAACAAAATCAACCCAGATCCTAAAAAAAAAACAACAACAACAAAAAAAAAAACGCCATGATATAACCCCCAAAAAAACTAAAACCTACCTGATGTTCTCCAAAACCCACAATCCACACCTATTTAACATATTGCCCAACAAGAAAACAACAAAACCCAACGGAGACCCCAAAACACCTTATAAACACCCCAAACAAGAACAGGATCACCCCAAAACGAAAAAAAAACCAAATACCATGAATCCACCCCAAACGTCCCCCTTAACCTACCTGATGTTCTCCAAAACCCACTATTTACCATTTTCCAACATGATGACAACGGAAAATGCAACGAAACCCAACAGAGACCCCAAAACACGTCAAAAACACGCCAAAAAGGAACTGGATCAGTAGAAAAAAAAAAAACAAAACCATGATTTTCCCCCAAAACCACCCTAAGCTCACCTGATCTTCTCCAAACCCCACAGTCCACTCCCATTGACCTTAACGACAAACGACAACCCAACGAAACCCAACGGAGACACCAAAACATGTCAAAAACACACCAAAAAAGAACAAGATCGCCCCCCAAAAAAAAGAAGAAAAACGCAAATACCATGAATCCACCCCAAAAGTCCCATTAAAACCACCTGAAGTTCTCCAAAACCCGCAATTTACCCTTTTCCACCATGATGACCACGGAAAACCCAACAAAATCCAACGGAGACACCAAAACACGTCAAAAACACCACAAAAAGAATAGGATCACCCCCAAAAACGAAAGAAAATACCCAAAACCATTGATCCACCCCCCAAAAATCCTTAAACTCACCTGAATTTCTCCAAAACCCACAATTTACAGTTTACCACCACGATGACAAAGGAAAAATCAACAAAACCAATCGGAGAACCCAAAACACGTCAAAATAACGCCAAAAAAGAACAGGATCAGAAGAAAAAAAAAAAACAAAACGTATGAACTTTCCCCCAATACCACCTTAAACTCACCTACTCTTCTCCAAAACCCACAATCCACTCCCATTTAACTTAACGACCAACGAGAACCCAACGAAACCCAACAGAGACCACAAAACACGTCAAAAACACCCCAAAAAAGAACAGGATCACGCAAAAAATAGAAGAAAACCCCAAATACCATGAATCACACCCCCTTCCAAAAAAAAACCCGAATACCATAGATCTACCCCAAAACCACCCTAAACCTACCTGATGTTCTCCAAAACCCACAATCCACACCTATTTAACATAATGACAAACAAGAACACAACAAAACCCAACGGAGACCCCAAAACACATCAAAGTCACCCCAAACAAGAACGGGATCACCCCCAAAACGGAAGAAAATCCCCCAAAAACATAGATCCACCCCAAAACCACCCTACACCTTCATCATGTTCTCCAAAACCCAAAATTTAGCCTTTTCCACAATGATTACCACGGAATGCACAACGAAAGCAAATGGAGACCCCAAAACACGTCAAAATCGCCCCAAAAAAGAAGGGGATCATCCCAAAATCTGGAAGAAAATCCCCCAAAAACACAGATCCACCCCAAAACCATCCTAAACCTACCTGATGTTCTCCAAAACCCACGATCCACTCCTATTTAACATAATGACCAACAAGAACACAACAAAACCCAACGGAGACCCCAAAACACGTCAAGAACACCCCAAAAAAGAACAGGAGCACACCAAAAAATAGAAGAAAACCCCAAATACCATAGATCCACCCCAAAGACACCCTAAACCTACCTGATGTTCTCCTAATCCCAAAGCACACTCCCAACCACCATAAAATCATTAGGAACTCAACAAAACGCAACGGAAAACCCAAAACACTTCAAAATCACCCGAAGAAAGGAGAGGATCACTCTCCAAAACAGAAGAAACGCCCAAATACCATGAATCCACGCGAAAAGTCCCCTTAAACCTACCTGAAGTTCTCCAAAACCAGCAATTTACCCTTTTCCACCATGAGGACCACGGAAAACCAAACGAAACCCAAGAGAGACCCCCAAACACGTCAAAAACACACCAAAATCAACCCAGATCCTAAAAAAAAAATAAAAAAAAATGCCAGGATTTAACCCTAAAGAAACCCTTAAACCTACCTGATGTTCTGCAAAACCCACAATCCACTCCTATTTAACATTATGACAAACAAGAACCCAACAAAACCTAATGGAGACCCCAAAAAACGTAAAAAACACCCCAAACAAGAATGGCATCATTCCCAAAACTGGAAGAAAATACGCCAAAACCATAGATCCACCCCAAAGACACCCTAAACCTACCTGATGTTCTCCAAAACCAGCAATTTACCCTTTTCCAACATGATGACCACGGAAAACCCAACAAAACCCAACGGAGACCCCCAAACACGTCAAAAACACACCAAAATCAACTCAGATCCTAAAAAAAAAAAAAAAAAAAAAAAAAAAGCTAGGCTTTAACCCTAAAGAAACCCTTAAACCTACCTGATGTTCTGCAAAACCCACAATCCACTCCTATTTAACATTATGACAAACGAGAACCCAACAAAACCTAATGGAGACCCCAAAACACGTCAAAAACACCCCAAAAAATATCGGCATCACCCCCAAAACTGGAAGAAAATACGCCAAAACCATCGATCCTCCCCAATACCACCCTAAACCTACCTGATGTTCTCCAAAACCCACAATTTACACTTTTCCACCATGATGACCAACGAGAACGCAACAAAACCCAACAGAGACCCCAAAAAACGTCAAAAACACCCCAAAAAATATCAGCATCACGCCCAAAACTGGAAGAAAATCCGCCAAAACCATAGATCCACCCCAAAACCACCCTAAACCTACCTGATGTTCTCCAAAACCCACGATCCACTCCTATTTAACATAATGACCAACAAGAACACAACAAAACCCAACGGAGACCCCCAAAAACGTCAAAAACACACCAAAAAAGAACAGGATCACGCCAAAAAATAGAAGAAAACCCCAAATACCATAGATCCACCCCAAAGACACCCTAAACCTACCTGATGTTCTCCTAATCCCAAAGCACACTCCCAACCACCATAAAATCATTAGGAACTCAACAAAACGCAACGGAAAACCCAAAACACTTCAAAATCACCCGAAGAAAGGAGAGGATCACTCTCCAAAATAGAAGAAAAGCCCAAATACCATGAATCTACGCGAAATGTCCCCTTAAACCTACCTGAAGTTCTCCAAAACCAGCAATTTACCCTTTTCCAACATGATGACCACGGAAAACTCAACGAAACCCAACGGAGACCCCAAAACACGTCTAAAACACACCAAAATCAACTCAGATCCTAAAAAAAAAAAGAAAGCTAGGATTTAACTCTAAAGAAACCCTTAAACCTACCTGATGTTCTGCAAAACCCACAATCCACTCCTATTTAACATTCTGACAAACAAGAACCCAACAAAACCTAATGGAGACCCCAAAACACGTCAAAATCACCCCAAAAAATATCGGCATCACCCCCAAAACTGGAAGAAAATACGCCAAAACCATAGATCCACCCCAAAACCACCCTACACCTACCTGATGTTCTCCAAAACCCACAATTTACCATTTTCCACCATGATGACAACGGAAAACCCAACAAAACCCAAAGGAGACCCCAAAACACGTCAAAAACACGCCAAAAAAGAACTGGATCAGAAGAAAAAACAAAAACAAAAACCATGAATTTCCCCACTAAACCACCCTAAACTCACCTGATCTTCTCCAAATCTCACATTTCACTCCCATTCACCATGATGACCAACAAGAACCCAACAAAACCCAACGGAGACCACAAAACACCTCAAAAACACCACAAAAAAGAATAGGATCACCCCAGAAAACACAAGAAAACCCCAAGAAGCCATAGATCCACCCCATATGTCCCCCTAAACCTACCTGATGTTCTCCAAATCCCAAAGTCCACTCCCAACCACCATAAAACCCATTAGGAACCCAACAAAACCCAACGGAGACACCAAAACACGGCATAAACACCCCAAAAAAGAACAGGATCATCCCAAAATAACAGAAGAAAACCCCCAAAGCCATAGATCCACCCCAAAAGTCCCCCTAAACCTACCTGATGTTCTCCAAAACCCACAATTTACCATTTTCCACCATGATGACAACGGAAAACCCAGCGAAACCCAACAGAGACCCCAAAACACGTCAAAGACACCCCAAAAAATAACACCATCACCCCCAAAAATGAAAGAAAACACCCAGAACCATAGATCCATCCTCAAACCACCCTAAACCTACCTGATGTTCTCCATAACCCGCAATTTACCCTTTTCCACCACGATGAAAACGGAAAACCCAACAAAACACCCCAAAAAAGATCGGGACCACCCCAAAAACAGAAGAAAACCCTAAAAAAAAAAAAAAAAAAAAAAAAAACAGAAGAAATCCCCCAAAGCCATAGATTCACACCCCCAAATTCCTTAAACTCACCTGATGTTCTCCAAAACCCACAATTTACCCTTTTTCACCATGATGACCGAGAACCCAACAAAACCCAAAAGACAACCCTAAACACCTAAAAAACTTCCCAAAAAAGAATGGGACCAGCCAAAAAAAAACAGAAGAAAACCCCAAAAACCATGAATCTGCCCCAAAAGTCCCCCTAAACCTACCTGAAGTTCTCCAAAACCCACTATTTACCTTTTCCACCACGATGACAAAGGAAAACCCAACGAAACCCGTCGGAGACCCCATAACACGTCAAAAACACGCCAAAAAAGAACTGGATCAAAAGAAAAAAAAAAAAAAAAAAGGATGAATTTTCCCCCAATACCACCCTAAACTCACCTAATCTTCTCCAAAACCCACAATCCACTCCCATTTACCTTATCGACCAACGAGAACACAACGAAACCCAACGGAGACCACAAAACACGTCAAAAACACCCCAAAAAAGAACAGGATCACCCCAAAAAACAGAAGAAAATGCCAAATACCATGAATCCAACCGAAAAGTCCCCCTAAACCTACCTGATGTTCTCCAAAACCCGCAATTTAAAATTTTCCACCACGATAACAACGGAAAACCCAACAAAACACCACAAAAAAGAATGGGACTACCCCAAAAAAAGAAGATAACCCTAAAAAAAAACAGAAGAAATCCCCCAAAATCATAGATTCACCCCCCAAAAATCCTTAAAATCACCTGATGTTCTCCAAAATCCACAATTTACCCTTTTCCCCCATAATGACTGAGAACCAAAAAAAACAAAACGGAGACCCCAAAACACGTCAAAAACACCCCCAAACAAGAA
Source organism: Aythya marila (assembly GCF_965140915.1). Lineage (NCBI taxonomy): Eukaryota > Metazoa > Chordata > Aves > Anseriformes > Anatidae > Aythya > Aythya marila. The sequence goes on along the minus strand of NW_028136855.1, from coordinate 156,339 downwards.
CAGGATCACCCCAAAACGAAAGAAAACCCCAAAAACCATAGATCCATCCCAAAAGTCCCCCTTAACATACCTGATGTTCTCCAAAACCCACAATTTACCCTCTTCCACCACGATGACAAGGGAAACCCAACAAAACCCAACGGAGATCCCAAAATATGCCAAAAACACCGCAAAAAGAATAGGATCACACCCAAAAAAGAAAGAAAATTCCCAAAACCATAGATCCACCCCCCAAAAATCCTTAAACTCACCTGATGTTCTCCAAAACCCACAACTTACCCTTTTCCATCATGATGACCACGGAAAACCCAATGAAACCCAACGGAGACCCCAAAACACGTCAAAAACACACCAAAATCAACTCAGATCCTAAAAAAAAAAAAAAAAAGCCATGATTTAACCCTAAAAAAACCCTTAAACCTACCTGATGTTCTGCAAAACCCACAATCCACTCCTATTTAACATAATGACAAACAAGAACCCAACAAAACCTAATGGAGACCCCAAAACACGTCAAAAACACCCCAAAAAATATCGGCATCACCCCCAAAACTGGAGGAAAATCCGCCAAAACCATAGATCCACCCCAAAACAACCCTAAACCTACCTGATGTTCTCCAAAACCCACAATTTGCCCTTTTCCACCGTGATGACCACGGAAAACCCAACGAAACACAACAGAGACACAAAAAAATAAAAAAAAAAAAAACAAAATCAACCCAGATCCTAAAAAAAAAACAACAACAACAAAAAAAAAAACGCCATGATATAACCCCCAAAAAAACTAAAACCTACCTGATGTTCTCCAAAACCCACAATCCACACCTATTTAACATATTGCCCAACAAGAAAACAACAAAACCCAACGGAGACCCCAAAACACCTTATAAACACCCCAAACAAGAACAGGATCACCCCAAAACGAAAAAAAAACCAAATACCATGAATCCACCCCAAACGTCCCCCTTAACCTACCTGATGTTCTCCAAAACCCACTATTTACCATTTTCCAACATGATGACAACGGAAAATGCAACGAAACCCAACAGAGACCCCAAAACACGTCAAAAACACGCCAAAAAGGAACTGGATCAGTAGAAAAAAAAAAAAAACAAAACCATGATTTTCCCCCAAAACCACCCTAAGCTCACCTGATCTTCTCCAAACCCCACAGTCCACTCCCATTGACCTTAACGACAAACGACAACCCAACGAAACCCAACGGAGACACCAAAACATGTCAAAAACACACCAAAAAAGAACAAGATCGCCCCCCAAAAAAAAGAAGAAAAACGCAAATACCATGAATCCACCCCAAAAGTCCCATTAAAACCACCTGAAGTTCTCCAAAACCCGCAATTTACCCTTTTCCACCATGATGACCACGGAAAACCCAACAAAATCCAACGGAGACACCAAAACACGTCAAAAACACCACAAAAAGAATAGGATCACCCCCAAAAACGAAAGAAAATACCCAAAACCATTGATCCACCCCCCAAAAATCCTTAAACTCACCTGAATTTCTCCAAAACCCACAATTTACAGTTTACCACCACGATGACAAAGGAAAAATCAACAAAACCAATCGGAGAACCCAAAACACGTCAAAATAACGCCAAAAAAGAACAGGATCAGAAGAAAAAAAAAAAACAAAACGTATGAACTTTCCCCCAATACCACCTTAAACTCACCTACTCTTCTCCAAAACCCACAATCCACTCCCATTTAACTTAACGACCAACGAGAACCCAACGAAACCCAACAGAGACCACAAAACACGTCAAAAACACCCCAAAAAAGAACAGGATCACGCAAAAAATAGAAGAAAACCCCAAATACCATGAATCACACCCCCTTCCAAAAAAAAACCCGAATACCATAGATCTACCCCAAAACCACCCTAAACCTACCTGATGTTCTCCAAAAAACACAATCCACACCTATTTAACATAATGACAAACAAGAACACAACAAAACCCAACGGAGACCCCAAAACACATCAAAGTCACCCCAAACAAGAACGGGATCACCCCCAAAACGGAAGAAAATCCCCCAAAAACATAGATCCACCCCAAAACCACCCTACACCTTCATCATGTTCTCCCAAACCCAAAATTTAGCCTTTTCCACAATGATTACCACGGAATGCACAACGAAAGCAAACGGAGACCCCAAAACACGTCAACATCGCCCCAAAAAAGAAGGGGATCATCCCAAAATCAGGAAGAAAATCCCCCAAAAACACAGATCCACCCCAAAACAATCCTAAACCTACCTGAAGATCTCCAAAACCCACAATTTACCATTTTCCACCATGATGACAATGCAAAACCCAACGAAACCCAACGGAGACCCCCAAACACCTCAAATACACACCAAAATCAACTCAGATCCTTAAAAAAAAAAAAAAAAAACGCCATGGTATAAAACCAAAAAACCCTTAAACATACCTTATGATATCCAAAACCCACAATCCACACCTATTTAACATAATGACAAACAAGAACCCAACAAAACCCAACGGAGACCCCAAAACACGTCAAAAACACCCCAAACAAGAACGGGATCACCCAAAGTACTGGAAGAAAATCCACCAATACCATAGATCCAATCACAAAACCACCCTAAACCTACCTGATGTTCTCCAAAACCCACAATCCACTCGTATTTAACATTATGACAAACGAGAACCCAACAAAACCTAATGGAGACCCCAAAACACGTCAAAAACACCCCAAACAAGAACGGCATCACCCCCAAAACTGGAAGAAAATCCGCCAAAAACATAGATCCACCCCAAAACCACCCTAAACCTACCTGATGTTCTCCAAAACCCACGATCCACTCCTATTTAACATAATGACCAACAAGAACACAACAAAAGCCAACGGAGACCCCAAAACACGTCAAAAACACCCCAAAAAAGAACAGGATCACACCAAAAAATAGAAGAAAACCCCAAATACCATAGATCCACCCCAAAGACACCCTAAACCTACCTGATGTTCTCCTAATCCCAAAGCACACTCCCAACCACCATAAAATCATTAGGAACTCAACAAAACACAACGGAAACCCCAAAACACTTCAAAATCACCCGAAGAAAGGAGAGGATCACTCTCCAAAATAGAAGAAACGCCCAAATACCATGAATCCACGCGAAAAGTCCCCTTAAACCTACCTGAAGTTCTCCAAAACCAGCAATTTACCCTTTTCCACCATGAGGACCACGGAAAACCAAACGAAACCCAAGAGAGACCCCCAAACACGTCAAAAACACACCAAAATCAACCCAGATCCTAAAAAAAAAATAAAAAAAAATGCCAGGATTTAACCCTAAAGAAACCCTTAAACCTACCTGATGTTCTGCAAAACCCACAATCCACTCCTATTTAACATAATGACAAACAAGAACCCAACAAAACCTAATGGAGACCCCAAAACACGTCAAAAACACCCCAAAAAATATCGGCATCACCCCCAAAACTGGAAGAAAATACGCCAAAACCATAGATCCACCCCAAAACCACCCTACACCTACCTGATGTTCTCCAATACCCACAATTTACCATTTTCCACCATGATGACAACGGAAAACCCAACAAAACCCAAAGGAGACCCCAAAACACGTCAAAAACACGCCAAAAAAGAACTGGATCAGAAGAAAAAACAAAAACAAAAACCATGAGTTTCCCCACTAAACCACCCTAAACTCACCTGATCTTCTCCAAATCTCACATTTCACTCCCATTCACCATGATGACCAACAAGAACCCAACAAAACCCAACGGAGACCACAAAACACCTCAAAAACACCACAAAAAAGAATAGGATCACCCCAGAAAACACAAGAAAACCCCAAGAAGCCATAGATCCACCCCATATGTCCCCCTAAACCTACCTGATGTTCTCCAAATCCCAAAGTCCACTCCCAACCACCATAAAACCCATTAGGAACCCAACAAAACCCAACGGAGACACCAAAACACGGCATAAACACCCCAAAAAAGAACAGGATCATCCCAAAATAACAGAAGAAAACCCCCAAAGCCATAGATCCACCCCAAAAGTCCCCCTAAACCTACCTGATGTTCTCCAAAACCCACAATTTACCATTTTCCACCATGATGACAATGGAAAACCCAGCGAAACCCAACAGAGACCCCAAAACACGTCAAAGACACCCCAAAAAATAACACCATCACCCCCAAAAATGAAAGAAAACACCCAGAACCATAGATCCATCCTCAAACCACCCTAAACCTACCTGATGTTCTCCATAACCCGCAATTTACCCTTTTCCACCACGATGAAAACGGAAAACCCAACAAAACACCCCAAAAAAGATCGGGACCACCCCAAAAACAGAAGAAAACCCTAAAAAAAAAAAAAAAAAAAAAAAAAAAAAAAAAAACAGAAGAAATCCCCCAAAGCCATAGATTCACACCCCCAAATTCCTTAAACTCACCTGATGTTCTCCAAAACCCACAATTTACCCTTTTTCACCATGATGACCGAGAACCCAACAAAACCCAAAAGACAACCCTAAACACCTAAAAAACTTCCCAAAAAAGAATGGGACCAGCCAAAAAAAAACAGAAGAAAACCCCAAAAACCATGAATCTGCCCCAAAAGTCCCCCTAAACCTACCTGAAGTTCTCCAAAACCCACTATTTACCTTTTCCACCACGATGACAAAGGAAAACCCAACGAAACTCGTCGGAGACCCCATAACACGTCAAAAACACGCCAAAAAAGAACTGGATCAAAAGAAAAAAAAAAAAAAGAAAAAAAAAAAGTATGAATTTTCCCCCAATACCACCCTAAACTCACCTAATCTTCTCCAAAACCCACAATCCACTCCCATTTACCTTATCGACCAACGAGAACACAACGAAACCCAACGGAGACCACAAAACACGTCAAAAACACCCCAAAAAAGAACAGGATCACCCCAAAAAACAGAAGAAAATGCCAAATACCATGAATCCAACCGAAAAGTCCCCCTAAACCTACCTGATGTTCTCCAAAACCCGCAATTTAAAATTTTCCACCACGATAACAACGGAAAACCCAACAAAACACCACAAAAAAGAATGGGACTACCCCAAAAAAAGAAGATAACCCTAAAAAAAAACAGAAGAAATCCCCCAAAATCATAGATTCACCCCCCAAAAATCCTTAAAATCACCTGATGTTCTCCAAAATCCACAATTTACCCTTTTCCCCCATAATGACTGAGAACCAAAAAAAACAAAACGGAGACCCCAAAACACGTCAAAAACACCCCCAAACAAGAACAGGATCACCCCAAAACGAAAGAAAACCCCAAAAACCATAGATCCATCCCAAAAGTCCCCCTTAACATACCTGATGTTCTCCAAAACCCACAATTTACCCTCTTCCACCACGATGACAAGGGAAACCCAACAAAACCCAACGGAGATCCCAAAATATGCCAAAAACACCACAAAAAGAATAGGATCACACCCAAAAAAGAAAGAAAATTCCCAAAACCATAGATCCACCCCCCAAAAATCCTTAAACTCACCTGATGTTCTCCAAAACCCACAACTTACCCTTTTCCATCATGATGACCACGGAAAACCCAACGAAACCCAACGGAGACCCCAAAACACGTCAAAAACACACCAAAATCAACTCAGATCCTAAAAAAAAAAAAAAAAAAGCCATGATTTAACCCTAAAAAAACCCTTAAACCTACCTGATGTTCTGCAAAACCCACAATCCACTCCTATTTAACATAATGACAAACAAGAACCCAACAAAACCTAATGGAGACCCCAAAACACGTCAAAAACACCCCAAAAAATATCGGCATCACCCCCAAAACTGGAGGAAAATCCGCCAAAACCATAGATCCACCCCAAAACAACCCTAAACCTACCTGATGTTCTCCAAAACCCACAATTTACCCTTTTCCACCGTGATGACCACGGAAAACCCAACGAAACACAACAGAGACACAAAAAAATCAAAAAAAAAAAAACAAAATCAACCCAGATCCTAAAAAAAAAAACAACAACAACAACAAAAAAAACGCCATGATATAACCCCCAAAAAAACTAAAACCTACCTGATGTTCTCCAAAACCCACAATCCACACCTATTTAACATATTGCCCAACAAGAAAACAACAAAACCCAACGGAGACCCCAAAACACCTTATAAACACCCCAAACAAGAACAGGATCACCCCAAAACGAAAAAAAAACCAAATACCATGAATCCACCCCAAACGTCCCCCTTAACCTACCTGATGTTCTCCAAAACCCACTATTTACCATTTTCCAACATGATGACAACGGAAAATGCAACGAAACCCAACAGAGACCCCAAAACACGTCAAAAACACGCCAAAAAGGAACTGGATCAGTAGAAAAAAAAAAAAACAAAACCATGATTTTCCCCCAAAACCACCCTAAGCTCACCTGATCTTCTCCAAACCCCACAGTCCACTCCCATTGACCTTAACGACAAACGACAACCCAACGAAACCCAACGGAGACACCAAAACATGTCAAAAACACACCAAAAAAGAACAAGATCGCCCCCCAAAAAAAAGAAGAAAAACGCAAATACCATGAATCCACCCCAAAAGTCCCATTAAAACCACCTGAAGTTCTCCAAAACCCGCAATTTACCCTTTTCCACCATGATGACCACGGAAAACCCAACAAAATCCAACGGAGACACCAAAACACGTCAAAAACACCACAAAAAGAATAGGATCACCCCCAAAAACGAAAGAAAATACCCAAAACCATTGATCCACCCCCCAAAAATCCTTAAACTCACCTGAATTTCTCCAAAACCCACAATTTACAGTTTACCACCACGATGACAAAGGAAAAATCAACAAAACCAATCGGAGAACCCAAAACACGTCAAAATAACGCCAAAAAAGAACAGGATCAGAAGAAAAAAAAAAAACAAAACGTATGAACTTTCCCCCAATACCACCTTAAACTCACCTACTCTTCTCCAAAACCCACAATCCACTCCCATTTAACTTAACGACCAACGAGAACCCAACGAAACCCAACAGAGACCACAAAACACGTCAAAAACACCCCAAAAAAGAACAGGATCACGCAAAAAATAGAAGAAAACCCCAAATACCATGAATCACACCCCCTTCCAAAAAAAAACCCGAATACCATAGATCTACCCCAAAACCACCCTAAACCTACCTGATGTTCTCCAAAACCCACAATCCACACCTATTTAACATAATGACAAACAAGAACACAACAAAACCCAACGGAGACCCCAAAACACATCAAAGTCACCCCAAACAAGAACGGGATCACCCCCAAAACGGAAGAAAATCCCCCAAAAACATAGATCCACCCCAAAACCACCCTACACCTTCATCATGTTCTCCAAAACCCAAAATTTAGCCTTTTCCACAATGATTACCACGGAATGCACAACGAAAGCAAACGGAGACCCCAAAACACGTCAACATCGCCCCAAAAAAGAAGGGGATCATTCCAAAATCAGGAAGAAAATCCCCCAAAAACACAGATCCACCCCAAAACCATCCTAAACCTACCTGATGTTCTCCAAAACCCACAATCCACTCCTATTTAACATAATGACCAACAAGAACACAACAAAAGCCAACGGAGACCCCAAAACACGTCAAAGTCACCCCAAACAAGAACGGGATCACCCCCAAAACGGAAGAAAATCCCCCAAAAACATAGATCCACCCCAAAACCACCCTACACCTTCATCATGTTCTCCAAAACCCAAAATTTAGCCCTTTCCACAATGACTACCACGGAATGCACAACGAAAGCAAACGGAGACCCCAAAACACGTCAACATCGCCCCAAAAAAGAAGGGGATCATCCCAAAATCAGGAAGAAAATCCCCCAAAAACACAGATCCACCCCAAAACAATCCTAAACCTACCTGAAGATCTCCAAAACCCACAATTTACCATTTTCCACCATGATGACAATGCAAAACCCAACGAAACCCAACGGAGAACCCCAAACACGTCAAATACACACCAAAATCAACTCAGATCCTTAAAAAAAAAAAAAAAACGCCATGGTATAAAACCAAAAAACCCTTAAACATACCTTATGATATCCAAAACCCACAATCCACTCCTATTTAACATAATGACAAACAAGAACCCAACAAAACCCAACGGAGACCCCAAAACACGTCAAAAACACCCCAAACAAGAACGGGATCACCCAAAGTACTGGAAGAAAATCCACCAATACCACAGATCCAATCACAAAACCACCCTAAACTTACCTGATGTTCTCCAAAACCCACAATCCACTCCTATTTAACATAATGACAAACAAGAACCCAACAAAACCCAACGGAGACCCCAAAACACGTCAAAAACACCCCAAACAAGAACGGGATCACCCAAAGTACTGGAAGAAAATCCACCAATACCATAGATCCAATCACAAAACCACCCTAAACCTACCTGATGTTCTCCAAAACCCACAATCCACTCCTATTTAACATTATGACAAACAAGAACCCAACAAAACCTAATGGAGACCCCAAAACACGTCAAAAACACCCCAAACAAGAACGGCATCACCCCCAAAACTGGAAGAAAATCCGCCAAAAACATAGATCCACCCCAAAACCACCCTAAACCTACCTGATGTTCTCCAAAACCCACAATCCACTCCTATTTAACATAATGACCAACAAGAACACAACAAAAGCCAACGGAGACCCCAAAACACGTCAAAAACACCCCAAAAAAGAACAGGATCACACCAAAAAATAGAAGAAAACCCCAAATACCATAGATCCACCCCAAAGACACCCTAAACCTACCTGATGTTCTCCTAATCCCAAAGCACACTCCCAACCACCATAAAATCATTAGGAACTCAACAAAACGCAACGGAAACCCCAAAACACTTCAAAATCACCCGAAGAAAGGAGAGGATCACTCTCCAAAATAGAAGAAACGCCCAAATACCATGAATCCACGCGAAAAGTCCCCTTAAACCTACCTGAAGTTCTCCAAAACCAGCAATTTACCCTTTTCCACCATGAGGACCACGGAAAACCAAACGAAACCCAAGAGAGACCCCCAAACACGTCAAAAACACACCAAAATCAACCCAGATCCTAAAAAAAAAATAAAAAAAAATGCCAGGATTTAACCCTAAAGAAACCCTTAAACCTACCTGATGTTCTGCAAAACCCACAATCCACTCCTATTTAACATTATGACAAACAAGAACCCAACAAAACCTAATGGAGACCCCAAAAAACGTAAAAAACACCCCAAACAAGAACGGCATCACCCCCAAAACTGGAAGAAAACCCCTCAAAACCATAGATCCACCCCAAAATCACCCTAAACGTACCTGATGTTCTCCAAAACCCACAATTTACCCTTTTCCAACATGATGACCACGGAAAACCCAACGAAACCCAATGGAGAGCCCTAAACACATCAAAAACACACCAAAATCAACCGAGATCCTAAAAAAAAAAAAATAAAAAAAAAATGCCAGGATTTAACCCTAAAGAAACCCTTAATCCTACCTGATGTTCTGCAAAACCCACAATCCACTCCTATTTAACATTATGACAAACAAGAACCCAACAAAACCTAATGGAGACCCCAAAACACGTCAAAAACACCCCAAACAAGAACGGCATCACCCCCAAAACTGGAAGAAAATACGCCAAAACCATCGATCCTCCCAAAACCACCCTAAACCTACCTGATGTTCTCCAAAACCCACAATTTACACTTTTCCACCATGATGACCAACAAGAACCCAACAAAACCCAACAGAGACCCCAAAAAACGTCAAAAACACCCCAAACAAGAACGGCATCACCCCCAAAACTGGACGAAAATCCGCCAAAACCATAGATCCACCCCAAAACCACCCTAAACCTACCTGATGTTCTCCAAAACCCACGATCCACTCCTATTTAACATAATGACCAACAAGAACACAACAAAACCCAACGGAGACCCCCAAAAACGTCAAAAACACCCCAAAAAAGAACAGGATCACGCCAAAAAATAGAAGAAAACTCCAAATACCATAGATCCACCCCAAAGACACCCTAAACCTACCTGATGTTCTCCTAATCCCAAAGCACACTCCCAACCACCATAAAACACATTAGGAACTCAACAAAACACAACGGAAACCCCAAAACACTTCAAAATCACCCGAAGAAAAGAGAGGATCACTCTCCAAAAAAGAAGAAAAGCCCAAATACCATGAATCCACGCGAAAAGTCCCCTTAAACCTACCTGAAGTTCTCCAAAACCAGCAATTTACCCTTTTCCACCATGATGACCACGGAAAACCAAACGAAACCCAACGGAGACCCCAAAACACGTCTAAAACACACCAAAATCAACCCAGATCCTAAAAAAAAAATAAAAAAATAAAAAAAAAAAATGCTAGGATTTAACCCTAAAGAAACCCTTAAACCTACCTGATGTTCTGCAAAACCCACAATCCACTCCTATTTAACATAATGACAAACAAGAACCCAACAAAACCTAATGGAGACCCCAAAACACGTCAAAAACACCCCAAAAATATCGTCATCACCCCCAAAACTGGAAGAAAATCCGCCAAAACCATAGATCCACCCCAAAATCACCCTAAACCTACCTGATGTTCTCCAAAACCCACAATTTACCCTTTTCCACCATGATGACCAACGAGAACCCAACAAAACCCAACAGAGACACCAAAAAACGTCAAAAACACCCCAAACAAGAACGGCATCACCCAAAAAACTGGAAGAAAATCCACCACTACCATGGATCCAATCACAAAACCACCCTGATATTTTCCAAAACCCACAATCTACTCCTATTTAACATAATGACCAACAAAACACAACGAAACCAACTTAGACCCCAAAACACGTCAAATGCACCCCAAACATGATCTAGATGTGAAGAAAAAAAAAAAAAAAAAACATGTCTTTTTGTTTTCTCACTTGTTCAAATCTCCTGTTGGGGGCGCTGGGCCGGTGAATGGAGTGATACGTAGGTGGGAGATTGGTCCTAAACCCCTGCAAGACACTGTCACTGGGGGCAACCAAAGGCTGTGGGAATTGCCACTAGTAAAATTCCCGGATGGGTCAGATAAAATCGAAGACCGAGGACCACAAGGGGAGCAAATTACCAGATATATGACCGAAAAGTCCATTATGAATAATGATTAGAAATTGAAACTGTAGGGGCCCCAGAAAATTAAAGAGTAAATTGAAAATGATCCAGTACTATAAGATAGAATGACCAAAAGAACTCTTAAGACCCCATGTATTTTGATCCACGGAGGACGGGGTCTGTCAGGCTTTGAACATTAATAGTAGAATACCCGTGGATCCAGAAAACAGCAAGCTGAAACATTGGAATTAGAAATTAGAGAGCAATTGATTAAGAACGAATATGTGCTACATTTGTGCCTGTGCTGCACTTATACCACCAGATAACAGAAGCCTCTCGGACCCTGAGAACCAGATCAAAAACAACCTCACGGTTCGGACTTTAATCAAGGGGTCTGAGATAAGGAGAACTGTTCACAAGGGGACAGGTTAGGAATATGTATATGTATAGGAATGTTCATGTATATGTAACACTTTACTAAAGCAATTTGCCACTTAAGGCGTGCATGACTTTGGTGGGACTACCCGCCCCGCGCTGCATGGAACTGAGTAAACATACCTACTTTACAATCTTACTTATTGTGGAGTCAGCTTTCTGTGAGTCATTTTGGTGAGCCAGGCAGGAGACAGTCTGCTCGGCTGCGGGATCGGCTGCAGTGCGGACGCCTCTAGGTGCACCCTGAGCGTTTTTGCTCGGAGGGGACTCCAGTCTCAGCTGCTCACCTCAGGAGCAAAGATCTCCTGAAACTGCAGACAAACGGTACGTTTTCGGCTGCTGGAGGGATACTAACTGGAGTGTTAATAATTGTATGTGTTTTTATGTATGTATTTTGTGTTGACATTTTGTATACTGTAATATTTGCGTATTGTAAGTATTTTGTTTCGAAAGTGTTTGTGTAAGGCTTTGCAACAAAGTGTTACAAGTCACTTCACGAAGAACACAGTCAGAGACAATACTTGTTTGGTTGGTTATCATTCTAAATTATATTCCTGTGGTATGAATGAGATGTGCTGGAGGCCTCCGTGTGCGATTGTGCTGTGTGAGCGCGACGCAGCGTTCTGCAAAGCGAGTGCAGAGTTCCGATCCGTTGTTCCGTACTCTCCTCAAGGGGAGTGGGCAGAGACGAACGAAGTGCTTGACAGACTGAAAAGAAGTGCTGTTTTGTCCAAGTTTGAGTGGTGGTGCCTAATATATGGGCCCGGTGTATCTTGTGTATCTTGTGTATCCTATTTTTGCTCTTAAATGTTTTGACTGTGACAAGAAAAAGGCAGGAGCATGATATGACATGCTTCCTGCAACATATGAGGCCCGCACAGGCCGAGACCTGGACTCGCTGAGACCTGAACAGGCCAAGAGACCGGACCGGCACCGAGAGACTGGAGCGGCGCTGGGAGACACGAGACACTACGGAGGGAACTACCGCTGGACGGAGAGAGCCCTGAGAGACGCTGCAGAGCCACGGACGGCTCTGAGAGACACAGAATAGACCGGACAGAAGCTGCAAAACGCGGGGAAATTGAAGTAATTGCGGAACATCCGAGATCGAGTTGCTCCAGGAGACCAGAGGCGTCAGTGGACACCGGTAGCCGACCCTCACCGTGTGGCGAGTCGGCACAGAGCAGAGGAGCGGACATCAGGACCCTGCAGCCTGTCTGACGGAACCATGGAGGCAGCGGCAGCAGCGGCTGTGCTGCTTCACTCTAGCCTTCTTTTTATAAAAGGTTTATCTTGCAATGCAAAAAAGACTGTTAGTCCCCAGATCGGTGTTATAACTATTACTAATGACGACTTAGCTCTATTGCTTGGCACGAGTGCAGAGACACACATTACTCTGCCAAATGACCACCGGCAGGCTTTTTCACAAACCTAAGGTTGCAGCTGGCACTGCCTGCAGCCGTGTAGCAGACGTTACGCTCTCTTTCCTAACTAGTAATCATGTGTCTCATCCATCTGTGGTGAATGGCCATTGGCAAAAAGAAAAGGGGGGAGACAAAGACAGAAACTGTACAAGGAGGATGCCACTGACACTAACAGCATGGGTAATAGGAGTAGTGTAAGTGACACAGGTGCGGAGCGGTGGCAGGCGCTGCTGCTCTGTGGGGCTCTCTGCCTGCTGCTCGCCCTCGCCTGCCTCTGCACTGCTACAGGAACGTGGAAAGGACCTTATCAGAAGATAAAAAGAAGAAAGATAAAAAAGAAAGTGTAAAAATACAAAAGAATGTATCAGAAGATAAAAAAATTAAGTGTTTTAACAAGTAGCCACGAGAGGAAAGAATCACTGAACCCCCGATGTGAGGGACTATAACTTTTTTTACTGGCTACTGAAACAAGGCCCTTTCCAGGTTCCTATTGCAGGACTCATCTGATAGCCACGGCTACATTCACATTTGTAGCCACCTTTCACGTTGATACAGATTTGACTACAGATACCAGGGTTTTGGCATTCATCAATATCTCCACAGTTTCTCTTGTTTACAAACTCAAACTCAGCTGGACAGTCACAGTCATTTATGTTGCATTCCTTCAGGGGCTCATCACCCCAGTCCTTGCAGTCTCTCTGCTGGTTACACACTTTACTGATATCTATGCATTCACCACTTCTGCACTTGAATTTGCCAGGTCCAGAGCACTGAATTGTTACAGTTTGCTTCATCAGTGCCATACAGACAGTCTCTCACACCACTGCACTGCCTACTCCCACGGACACAGTTCCCATCTTCACATCTGAACTGGTCTGGCCTGCAGGTTCGAGAAGGGCAGTTAATTTCATCACTTCCACCCCTGCAATCAGGATCTCCATCACATCGCCACTTTTTGTGGATACATTCACCTGAGCCGCACTGCACCTCAGTCGTAGAACACGTCACTGGAGGTGCAGGCAGGCGGCCACACTGCTCCAAAGATTCATCCGAGTGGTAGGAGCAGTCAGCATCATCAACACACACCCAGCTGATAGGGATGCAGGTAGAACTCTTGCACTGAAACTCATGAACACTACAGGTAGGAGGTGCACACTCCAGCTCATCGCTACCATCACTGCAGTCATCTTAAACATTGCAGACAAAGCTTTTGGAAATACATTGCCCACTACTGCATGTGAATTCTGCTGCACTACAAGTCACAATGCCACAATTCTCTTCATCATCTCCACTGTAACAGTTCTTTTCACCATCACATTTCCAGGACACCAGGATACGCTGGACTGACTGAGGACAACAGCTAATTTCATTTACCCGAAATGTTCTCATATGACACAGCTCAGCACTCTCATCAGACCCATTTTCACAGTCCGGATCCCCATTACACGGCCATCTGTTTGGCACACACTGACCACTGCTGCAGACAAAGTCAAGTTCAGCACACGTCTTCTTCACACAAGCACTCTCATAACTGCCATCTGAGCAGTCTTCACATTTTACTCTAGCACTGTCGGCGGCAGTGCAGAGGCAGGCGAGGGCGAGCAGCAGGCAGAGAGCCCCACAGAGCAGCAGCGCCTGCCACCTTCATGTAGGTTTAGGGGGACTTTTCGCGTGGATTCATGGTATTTGGGCTTTTCTTCTTTCTTGGAGAGTGATCCTCTCCTTTCTTCGGGTGATTTTGAAGTGTTTTGGGGTTTCCGTTGCGTTTTGTTGAGTTCCTAATGTGTTTTATGGTGGTTGGGAGTGTGCTTTGGGATTAGGAGAACATCAGGTAGGTTTAGGGTGTCTTTGGGGTGGATCTATGGTATTTGGGGTTTTCTTCCATTTTTTGGCGTGATCCTGTTCTTTTTTTGGGTGTTTTTGACGTGTTTTGGGGTCTCCGTTGGGTTTTGTTGTGTTCTTGTTGGTCATTATGTTAAATAGGAGTGGATTGTGGGTTTTGGAGAACATCAGGTAGGTTTAGGGTGTCTTTGGGGTGGATCTATGTTTTTGGCGGATTTTCTTCCAGTTTTGGGGGTGATGCCGTTCTTGTTTGGGGTGTTTTTGACGTGTTTTGGGGTCTCCATTAGGTTTTGTTGGGTTCTTGTTTGTCATAATGTTAAATAGGAGTGGATTGTGGGTTTTGCAGAACATCAGGTAGGATTAAGGGTTTCTTTAGGGTTAAATCCTGGCATTTTTTTTTTATTTTTTTTTTTTTAGGATCTCGGTTGATTTTGGTGTGTTTTTGATGTGTTTAGGGCTCTCCATTGGGTTTCGTTGGGTTTTCCGTGGTCCTCATGGTGGAAAAGGGTAAATTGCTGGTTTTGGAGAACTTCAGGTAGGTTTAGGGGGACTTTTCGCGTGGATTCATGGTATTTGGGCTTTTCTTCTTTCTTGGAGAGTGATCCTCTCCTTTCTTCGGGTGATTTTGAAGTGTTTTGGGGTTTCCGTTGCGTTTTGTTGAGTTCCTAATGATTTTATGGTGGTTGGGAGTGTGCTTTGGGATTAGGAGAACATCAGGTAGGTTTAGGGTGTCTTTGGGGTGGATCTATGGTATTTGGGGTTTTCTTCTAGTTTTTGGCGTGATCCTGTTCTATTTTGGGGTGTTTTTGACGTGTTTTGGGGTCTCCGTTGTGTTTTGTTGTGTTCTTGTTGGTCATTATGTTAAATAGGAGTGGATTGTGGGTTTTGGAGAACATCAGGTAGGTTTAGGGTGGTTTTGGGTGGATCTATGGTTTTGGGGGATTTTCTTCCAGTTTTTGGGTGATCCCGTTTGTGTTTGCGGTGGTTTTGACGTGTTTTGAGGTCTGCGTTGGGTTTCTTTTGGTTTTCCGTGGTCATCATGGTGGAAAAGTGTAAGTTGCGGGTTTTGGAGAACATCAGGTAGGTTTGGGGGGACTTTGGGGGTGGATTCTTGGTATTTGGGGTTTTCTTCTGTTTTTTGGGGGGGTGATCCCTTTCTTCTTTGGGGTGTTTTTGACGTGTTTTGCGGTCTTTTTTGGGTTTCATTGGGTTCTCGTTTGACGTTAAGGTAAATGGGAGCGGATTGTGGGTTTTGGAGAAGATCATGTGAGTTTAGTGTGGTTTTGGGGGGAAATTCATAGTTTTTGGTGTTTTTTCTTCTGATCCCGTTCTTTTTTGGGGTGTTTTAGACGTGTTTTGGGGTCTCCGTTGGGTTTCGTTGGGTTTTCCGTGGTCATCATGGTGGAAAAGGGTAAATTGTGGGTTTTGGAGAACATCAGGTACGTTTAGGGTGGTTTTGAGGTGGATCTATGGTTTTGAGGGGTTTTCTTCCAGTTTTGGGGGTGATGCCGTTCTTGTTTGGGGTGTTTTTGACGTGTTTTGGGGTCTCCGTTGGGTTTCGTTGGCTTCTCGTTGGTCGTTATTTTAAATGGGTGTGGATTGTGGGTTTTGGAGAAGATCAGGTGAGTTTAGAGTGGTTTTGGGGTTTGGATCCGTGCTTTTTGGGGATTTTCTTCTAGTTTTGGGGATGATCCCGTTCTTGTTTGGGGTGTTTTTGACATATTTTGGGATCTCCGTTGGGTTTTGTTGGGTTTTCCGTGTTCATCGTGGTGGAAAAGGGTAAATTGTGGGTTTTGGAGAAGATCAGGTAGGTTTAGGGTGGTTTTGGGGTGGATCTATGGTTTTGGGGGTTTTCTTTCGTTTTTGGGGGTGATCCTGTTCCTTTCTGTTTTTTTTTTGACGTGTTTTGGGGTCTCTGATGTGTTTCGTTGGGGTTTCCTTGGTTGGAAAAGGGTCAATTGTGGGTTTTGGAGAAGATCAGGCTGCTTTAGGGTGGTTTTGGGGTGGATCTATGGAATTTGGGCCTTTATTCTGTTTTTTGGGATGATCTTGTTCTTGTTTAGGGTGTTTTATACGTGTTTTGGGGTCTCCGTTGGGTTTCGTTGGGTTTTCCGTGGTCATCATGGTGGAAAAGGGTAAATTATGGGTTTTGGAGAACATCAGGTAGGTTTAGGGTGGTTTTGAGGTGGTTCTATGGTTTTGAGGTGTTTTCTTCCAATTTTGGGGGTGATCCCGTTCTTGTTTGGGGTGTTTTAGACATGTTTTGGGGTCTCCCTTGGGTTTCGTTGGGTTCTCGTTGGTCGTTAAGTTAAATGGGAGTGGATGGTGGGTTTTGGAGAAGATCAGGTGAGTTTAGGGTGGTTTTGGGGTGAAATTCATAGTTTTTGGTGTTTTTTCTTCTAATCCCTTTCTTTTTTGGGGTGTTTTTGACGTGTTTTGGGGTCTCCGTTGGGTTTCGTTGGGTTTTCCGTGGTCATCATGGTGGAAAAGTGTAAATTGTGGGTTTTGGAGAACATCAGGTAGGTTTAGGGTGGTTTTGATGTGGATCTATGGTTTTGGGGGTTTTCTTTCGTTTTTGGTTGTGATCCTGTTCTTGTTTGGGGTGTTTTTTATGTGTTTTGGGGTCTCCGTTGGGTTTCGTTGGGTTTTCCATGGTCATCATGGTAGAAAAGTTTAAATTGTGGGTTTTAGAGAAGATCAGGTAGGTTTAGGGTGGTTTTGGGGTTGATCTATGGTTTTGGGGGTTTTCTTTCATTTTTGGTGGTGATCCCGTTCTTGTTTGGTGTGTTTTTGACGTGTTTTGGCGTCTCCGTTGGGTTTTAGTGTGGTTCTTGTTGGTCATCATGGTGAAAAAGGGTAAACTGTGGGTTTTGGAGAACATCAGGTATGTTTAGGGGTACTTTTGGGGTGGATCTATGGCTTTTGTGGTTTTATTTCCTTTTTGGTGTGTTCCTGTTTATTTTTGCGGTGTTTTTGACGTGTTTTGGGGTCTCCGTTGGGTTTTGTTGGGTTTCTTTGGGTTTTCTGGTGGTTGGGAGTGGATTGTACTTTTAGAAGAACATCAGGTAGGTTTAAGGGGTTTTGGGGTTTAAATCACGTTTTTTCTTCTGATCCTGTTCGCTTCTGGGGTGTTTTTGACGTGTTTTGGGGTTTCCGTTGTGTTTCGTTTAGATCCTAATGGATATTATGGTGGTTGGGAGTGGACTTTGAGATTTGGAGAAGTTCAGGTAGGTTTAGGGTGGTTTTTGGATTGGATCCGTGCTTTTTGAGGATTTTCTTCCAGTTTTGGGGGTGATGTCATTTTTGTTTGGGGTGTTTTTGACGTGTTTTGGGGTCTCCATTGGGTTTCGTTGGGTTTTCCACGATCATCATGATGGAAAAGGGTAAATTGTGGAATTCGGAGAACTTCAGGTAGGTTTAGGGTGGTTTTTTGGTGGATCTATGGTTTCTGGGGATTTTCTTCTGTTTTTTTTTTTTTTTTTTTTTTTTTTTTTCTCCCCAGAACCATATAAATTACATGCAAAACATTGTACATAGAGATTAATATCAAAATGCAATACACATCATGTGCACTTTAAGCTGGACTCTAGTATATGGCAAACACACCAGGGTACATATTGCTTTGAAACCACCATTTTTGTTTAATGTCATGCATACCACATAGTATTCAGTCTTTTGTTTTGTATTTCTCTGATTTTATACAAATATACCAGTGCTTATTATACTATTTACTGGAAAAGAATAAAAAAATCAGATCTGTGTGCCCTCTTCAAATCAAAATTTTGTTGTGAGAGCACTGGATAAATATATATACACACACCAACAAGTGTCATAAGCTTTGCCTTTGCTGACGGAAGATAAATAGTACAAAGAAAATGTGTCTAGTCTGTTTTACAGGCTTGTCTTTCTCAGTACGGAACAAACTGACCTCCCTGGTCTAACTTTGCAGTTGCCTATTCTGCCTTTGTCCTGCAGAGAAAAGCAAGAAAGGAACAATCTTACATCCCATCACTGCTTACACCGTGAACAATGATTTCCCTTCCAACAACAACACATCTCCCTACCACCCAGCAAAAGAGGAAACAACAGGAAGCAAACTGCAAGGCAAACATCACACAAAGCAAAGAGAAGCTGAGCACGAAAGCAGAAAACAAACACCAGCAGTACACTCGGTGCAGTACACCTATGACTGCAGACCTTTTCCTGCCCTCACAAATGAACAGTTACCTGACGCCCCCTACAGGATTGGCACCCACTAAGTAATACTCAAAATTAATTCTTCAGCGCTTAAAGAAAAAGGACCTAAACTCACTCTTGCTTGGTGGTAAGAATTGTCCATCGATGTAACGTCCCTTTGCATGATGAAAAGCACAGTTGGCTTTCTGACAGCCTCCCGGCTGGTTCTCCCAGTAGCAAGGAATCTCACTGCGCTTTTTCTGAAGACAGAAAGAAAGAAAAGCTCGTGATAACATGCACCTGAGGCTTGCAAAGAGATGCACAGCTCCAGATCGTGACAGCTGTCACAACACAGTGCTGAAACATCATTCCAAAGGTCAGTTTCTCAGTTAAGTGTAGTATTTCTGGGCATATTCACAAAGTTTGCATAAGCTGTAACCACTATGCACACTTAGTTTGGTCATCACTCAGTTTGAGAAGACAGGCACTCTCAGACATCAGTTGAGGGTGGCTTAAACTAATACACCTAGGATTATACTAGGATTATTCAGAGGCAAAAAGAACATCTGAAATTGCCTAGGTTAACCCTGTCTAGAACTACTTCTTGGAGACTTAGTTCTGCTGCACCTTTAACTTTCCCCACTTCCTACCCCAGGCAGCTACAACAGCGTTATCTGAAGGACTGTGGGTCAGAAGACACCTGATAGTTCATTATCAAGCCTGCTCCCATGAGGATAGAACAGCCTGTTTATTACCCCCCTGCTCCAGCAGGTTTTAGCAGTCTATTTAACAGCTATTCTGCATCTCTTGAGAAAACTGTCAGCATCTAATAAAAAAAAATAAACAAATATCTTGCTAAGACATACCTAAGGCATTGATTTTATTTCCCTCTGCTTCCTCCCACCCCCTCTCTTGGTAACAGAAACCAGTATGATTTTGAAGCAAACAAATCTATCCTGCAAAAGCACAATCAGTACACCTACGGCACTGAAAAATGCTTTTGTGGATTTATTTTGAGAACACATTGTTAGGCACTCACGTCAATTTCCATGTGTCTGAATCGGCAGACATTCCTGAAACAACGACCCTCCTGCCACAGCTTGCAGACCGTCTCATTGCCCAGAGCAGCTTCGCAGTGGCGGTAGGCACATTTGTCTCCCTGGAACCAAAAGGAAACCAACAAGGAAAATAGAGTACAGCCTCAAAAATGGCCATGCTGCTGCCTAATGGTGCTACAACTGAATTCACAATCTATCTGGTTCTCAAGTTAACCAAAGACCAGTGCGCTTCCTCCTCCTAATCTACTCCTTCCTGAAAAAAAGGGGAAAAAAAAAGCAAAGCAAAGGAAAGCCAGCCATACCGTGGTACAGGTAGAATAGAAATAGAAGTAGCAATCGTCTCCTTGTTTAGACATGCCGACGAGTTCTGCTAACAAGCTCGGGTTCTCTCCACAGGGACTTCCTCTGCTCTTGGAGAGAGCTGTCTTCACCCTTGCTTGGGCTGAAAGTCTTCTACTGGCTTGTGGTCAGTGAAATCTTCTTTTTAAAAGTAACCCGAAAGAAAGTAACAAGTGAAAAATAATGAGGAACGAACATTTTTCCAGCTTTCTTCAGTTAATCAAATCAAGTTATCAGTCTCTCAAAAAGAGCAAAGCCTTGAAATCAGCTGTTACATGAACTAACTAAATATTAAAGTTCTGTAAAGCTGCCAGGAGCTTTGTCAGCAAGCGTTCTCTTCCACATCCTCAATAATATGACTTGGAGCACATCTGGAAGCCTGAAAACGGAGTCACTCCTTAAAAAACCACCTGATGATACATGCAAGTCAATAATCAACTATGGCTACAAATAACTTCTCTAGAACACAGTTAGGACGCATTAAACAGCACGTTCCAGGCCCTGTGGGTCTTCGATTTCACCTACCTGGACAACCTCAGCAAAGTTATCGATCTTCAAAGGCTTCCAGTTAACTGCTCCTGTAGGCCGAACCAAGACTGAATCCGTGAATTAATAATAAAGGGGTAGGAAGAATTTTCCTCCTCACTTTGCCAAGGGAACCTCTCATCCACAATTCAAACATAGGATGCGCTTTTAAACAGCTTATAACTAAGAGAGGAAGCAAGTCCATTTGAATGCTCTCTCAGACTGGATGCAGCCACGGTTAGTTAGCTCTTCAAAAAAATAAAAAACAAAAACCAAACCAAAACAAAAACAAAAACAAAAACAAAAAACAGCGCATTTAGAGATGAACTCGTGATTCAAAGTGGCTGCAAAAATGAGGCTCCATCTTCCACAGCCGGACAACTTTTTTTTTTTTTTTTTAAATTTAAAATTCAGCATGTTCCAATCTCTGGTCTTCAAGATTTCTTCACCTATTAAGAAAACACAAAAACCTTTCCCCGTCTTTATTACCTGTACAGCAAAAAACATACCAGTGCATCTAAATCCACAGATGTGCATATGCATACACACATCTGTGTTTATACACACACGAGGAGGGAGTGAGAGAAAGTTAGCGAGAGCGACAGTGAAAATCAGAATTTTTGCCTTTTCGACACAGAGAGCGCGTAAAAATTCTCTCATTTTGAGGGAACTAGAAAAAAATGGAGGCTCTACAAAAGATTTTGATGAGTATGCCTTCGAGGCCGATGCTTTGTAACATGAGGGATCTGGGGGCCAGCACACAAACATGCATACGGGTGTACATGCATACAGGATAAACATATCTATACACATAAGCGTGCACAGTATATGTTGTATGATCTCCATATCGAGAACAACTCGTAGCCCTGATCAGACATGTAGAGTTGCAATCAATTAACAGCAGCAAGACAGCAGATCAAGGGTACAGCAAGCTTTGAGAGGCAGGGGAATGCTCACTTTGCCAGTGGCACGGCTGCATGATACCAAGGATTTTGAATTACTTTGATTTTTTGGAAGCAATTTGGTTTTTCTTTCTGCGCTGTAGCTGTGGTGGTTTTACCGTGCTGGGCAGCTAAACCCCACAACCGCTCTCTCACTCCCCCTCCTTTAGATGAGGAGGGGGAGAAGTAAAGCAAAGAACAACTCACGGGTTGAGATAAGGATAATTTAATTAAAGGGAAAAAATTATAATAATTAAATAAAGACTACCATGAACTAAACAATTTAACTAAGGGGAAATAAAAAGGGAAAGGGGAAAAGGGAGGGGAAAAGGAAAAATAAAAAGAAGGGAGGAAAACAAACAAACAAAATAAATGAAGGCTATATGGAAGTGCAGAGGAAAGAAATTACTCTCTACTTCCCACAAATGAGCCATGATTGACCACGTCCTTGAAGCAAGGCCTCAACGCACGCAGCCGGTGTTCGAGAGGAGGACCGACGTTTTCCCAACGAGAGCCCACCCCTCCCCTCTTCTTCCTGTTTCCACCTTTTATTGCTGAGTGGGACATCACATGGTAAGGAATATCCCTTTGATTGGTTTAGGTCAGCTGCCCTAGTGATGTTTCTCTCCTCACCTTTTTGCCCACCCCCTAGGAGGGTTAGAGAAAGGCCCAATGCTGTGCCACTGCTGCTCAGCAGTAGACACAACACTGGTGTGATAACACTGCTGTTCCAGCTACAAGTACAGAGTACGGCACTGTATGGGCTGCTGCAGGGAAAGTAAACATTCCAGCCAGACCCAGTGCAGTAGCAAATACCACAGGTTTGCCATCACGTGCTGTTCCCTAATCCATATATCCATCATCATCCATTGCTGCAGGATCATGAAAGGTTAGAGAAGACGACTTAGGTCCAATTTAACAGCCAATGAGTTTTCGATGAGCAGAGCTGCAACAGATTTTATTTCGCCACAAGCATTTTTTTTTCTTTTTTTCTGATATGAAGTCAGAAATTTTGATTTTTTTTTTTTTTAAAGACACTAAATGTCACAAAACCTGCAACCAGTTCAAATTAGAGTGATTCTGAATCCTTTCATTAAAACGCTGCACATTTCTGTGCAAATTATTTCTGACTCTTCTGGACAAAAGTGGATGAAATAGTTCTTACAAATTAATAATAAAAGGTTGGAAGCTTTTACTCACACAAACACCAGTGAATTTTCCAGGAAATATTGTTTTGGCAGGGAATTTTCCCAAATCTAAAATAAAGAGAGGAAAAGTTGGGTTCTCATATTAGTTACTGCTTTTGACTGCTGGACAAAGGGAATAAAAACAGTAGTTAAGTGCAAGGTTTCCTTCTCTTCTTTAGTATGGATAGGAATCGTCACTTCGGACCTTTAGCACCTTCAGAAACACACCCAGTGCCATGCAGGTTCCTCTGCAGCTACTTCTAACAATTACTGGTGCTCCTTAGCATGAAGTTTGACTCAAAACACTCTCCAGATTTAGCTCTTTTGACTGCCCAAGGAGCTCATCATTTTGCTTGTTGCCTTCCATTTTCCTGAACACACCGGGAACGCTGTTCAGAATCTGAATGGATCTGGTCTAAGGAATGGGAAGAAAGCAAAACCAACGATACCTTGCAGTATTCCAAATTCCAAAAAAGCAGTCTCATTTTAAAAAGGACCTCAAAAGCTTTTTTTTTTTTTAAACTGACATCTGCCAACATAGCAATCCAAGCGCTAAACCAACTGAAGTTGCCCCTGAAAGCCTGAATAAAAATGAGTAACTCTGGTGCACTCAGCAGGTCTGTAATAGAAGTTGGTAAGGGTTTTAGATTTCTATTTTTTTGCTCCAGGGTGCTGGTAAAATTTTTGCATTAAGAGATTTTGAACCTTTTGTACCAAAGAATTAGAGATGCGCTACAGTGCCAGTAGCTGGGGGTCTGGAAATACACACCAACAAGTGTCATAAGCTTTGCCTTCGCTGAAGGAAGATGAATAGTACAAAGAAAATCTGTCTAGTTTGTTTTACAGGCTTGTCTTTCTCAGTACGGAACAAACTGACCTCCCTGGTCTAACTTTGCAGTGCCTATTCTGCCTTTGTCCTGCAGAGAAGAGTAAGAAAGGAACAAATCTATTTTTGCACCCCAAAAACGCATTAGAGGAGGATTATCACACCCACCTAAGGGTACTTCCTTGTTTGTTTATAAAGCACAAAGCATTTCTCTTGGACAGTCTCTGTTGCTGGCCTCTTTTGTGCCTTCCATTTATAATAAAGATATTAAGATGCTTACCCCTTGCTTGTATTTTTTTGTTTGTTTGTTTTTGTTTTTTTTTAAAGAACAGTGGAAGTGGAGAGTCGGATGACAAGCAAGAACAAACACTAGAAACTCCTTGTTCTGCCCCTGCTTTTTAATCACCCAGCATCACCCCGGCTGCAAAACAGCCTCTGCTGATTTACCTGCTTGTTAAAGCACCCCACAGGCTGCAAGTGCGGTGTGCTAGGTGTCAAGTTATATTTAACGGTGCACACGTAACCATTCATCTTCCCACAGTCGAAGCACAGAACAGCCCCTTGCTAACAGAACTCATCCCTGCTGCTGCAAGAAACCTCAAGGCCTGCAGGAAAACCTCAAGCTAAGAGTTCCAAAGCAAAAGCAGAAAACGCATCATTTGTACTCTTTCTATTTGAGGGAATTCTAGCTGCTAAACGCTGCCTACATCTGAGGGCACGTTCTGAGGCTGCCGGGAAGGACACTCAACACCCACTGACAGCAGGAGTGCAAAGATGCCAGCCAAGAAGGCAAAGGTTAGAGCTGAACGCTGCCTCAGCTTCCTCCAGCAGCCAGCTGGGGGTCACCTTTCACCACGCTCTCTGAGACTCGGAGCCCCGAGTTACCGCAGCCGCCACGTACAGCTGCTCCTTGCTGGCCCAAACTATTTGAAGAGTCTTCAGACTTCAGGGACCTGTTTTACGACAGCCTCAAGATCAAATTCATCTGTTCCTGAAGGCGCTGATCGTCCTGCTGTTTCTGTAGCTGTCAAAGAACAATCCTGAACTGAGGCACTCGTCTGATCAAACAGTGCTTCGGCACAGATTTCTCTTTAGCTTGACACATCAAGGTGAAGAGGAATCGATTCTTGCAAGCAACCTCTCAAGCAGGGATCTGATAAGGTGACCAAAACGACAGATCTGTTGTGCAGATCTGAGCACGTCACTCTGCAGGGAATCACTTTCAAGCCTAAGATGTTTCACCCATCTCCCTGCCCCACAGCGACACAAGGAAAGCTCTTAAGCAATTGCTAGCCTCTCCTCAGTGCTCACGAGTCCCAAATCACTAATTTTACAATATATAAACCATGGCAGCTGGCACCTAGTTGGCACACGGTGACACTGCACACGTTGGCAGTGCTGTCAGGAACTGGAAAGTCAGGGGTGAGGGGGTTAAGGGAAAACCACACATCAGTTTAGCAACTTGGCTCCCGTAGGATACTTCCTACGGCAGGAGTTTTAGCAAAGTCCCTCCCTCAGAGGGACCTGCCGGCTAATTAAAACAGGACTTCTGCTGGAGCAGTCAGAAGGCAGCAGGGTATCAGGAGATATCCAGTAGGCATCACCGTCAGTCTGTGGCAGTTTGGGGTCCAGGTATCAGTGGTTATGCGTGGTTTTCTCTGCTTCACTTTCTCCAAAGCTGTGAAAAAATAGTTCTTTTACAGCACTGTACAGTCACACGTTACGGATGGAACCAGCTGCATCAACTTCCAGTACGACGGTGTTGGAAAAAGGTGCCTTTGGTGGTCAGGAGCACAACAGCTCTGGTGAGGTGTTATTTAAGTGTGTTCTTACATCTGAGTTTCCTCATAGCAGTATGTAGCTGAGGGGGTCCAGGTTTCCCAGGTAAGATTGATGGTTTTTCTCCTACCAAGCACCAGCTCAGTATACAAAGCTCTGTTAATAACACCCAAGCGTGTAGATGTTAAACTGAAACGGCTTTTAAACCTATTTGTTGTTACGAAAATAGCTTAATACACCATCTTCACAGGGTAAAAATTCACATGGAAGGACAAAAAAACCCAGAAGCGCTTCCTGAGCTTCAGTTTACCAACAGCACCATCGGATTTAGATCCTGGCCTGGCAGCCAGGATGCAGGGTCTGTAAGCATTGCTGCGATGTGCAAGTGCCAAGGCAGGTTTCTGGCCTGCCCTGAATAAAATACCTTTTTTTTTTAATACAAACAGCGTGCCAGGTACGCTGTAATGCCAATGTGCCAGCTCAATAGAGGATGTCAAACAACAGAGGCGTTTATCCTAATTTCTGGCATGAAAACACTTTTAACAGCATTCTTTTCATGAAGAAACCCCTCTCTATCTTCTCCAATGCTCCAGGATCTGCAGCAGCCGCGCTGGTACAACCCACACCTTTGCCAAATCTTTTCAGTAACTGTGCTTTACCTCGGCAATGTTGAGGTCACTCCTCTTCCTCCTCCAGCTGAGCAAGCAGCTCGCTGGCTCTGCCACACCGCAGGTGCGGAAGCGAAAGCTGGGAACACAGGAGTCAAACTCTCAGTGCTCACGAAGCCACCAGGGCAGAGGGCTGACACAGAGGCACCCCGGATCCGCTCTCCCTCCCCGCTGCGAGGCTCGCAGCAGCCCCAACCCGAAGCACACACAATGCTTCGCATGGTGATGTCACCGCTGATTCTGAGTCCCCACGTGAGGATCCGCTTCACCACTCTCAACGTTGGTGTTGGTTTTTGATTTTTGTTTTTTTTTTTTTTTTCTTTTAAACATTCTCAGCTTATGGGAAACCATCAGGTAAACCACAGATCGCTAGGGAAGAAGGCCCACACGAGGGAAGTCCGTGCTTTTCTTCCAGGCAGTGGCATGTGCTTTAACACGCCGCGTTCGACAAAGCAGCTCTCCCCGTTTTGCTCAGTGGCAACAGGCACGACTGCAACGCACACAGGTGTAGGCAGCACCTGCAGGTCCCAAACCCTTAACCCGTTTTTAGAGAGCACCAATTTTTTAAGTAGTGCTTTTCCCTTAATCCATGACCCCTTCTTTCCTTTATTTCTATCGGGTGGCTCTCCTCCATTTTCCTCCTCAGTGTCTGAGCAGACACTGGGAATCGTTTCCGGAGGAAGGGCACTGCTGAAGCTCCTCCATCTACTCTCCGAGAAAAGAGAGTATGTTAAAGAATACATCTTTCCTTTCTTTTCCCTTTTTTAAATACAATTTCTGAAATCAACGCTGCGGCCTGGCAGCAAATACCTACGGGACTAAAGATGATTCCTCATCCTCACTGTAACGTTGTAGTTAACCTCCCAACGAACCCATCTCCCCAGGCAGCGGCCATTTGAGATGGGAAGGGGCAGAGCAAGAGGAAGCTCTCCTTAGCCTAGCTCTTCCCCCAACACCACCTCGCCACCCAGCACCAAATTCAACTCACCTGCTCCGCCCGATCACTCGAACAGGCGTCCGACGCTGGCACACGCCGCAGCGGTGGTTCTGACGTGCCTTATATCACCTCTCCGCAGAATATCTCGGGTCTGTACGCTCAAATAACGCAGTATTTGAGAAATAACGCCCAGAGCTCACACTCTGAGTGCAGCCCAACAGCACCGAAGCACCGGTAGGCTAAACATTCCAAACCTGGCAACAAGGCTGACCCAAGCAACAGCACGGAACCCTTCTGCACCTTCAGCGTGGACATCAGCGTAAGGAAACACAGACCTCCTCGATCCAAATTTTAAGCGAGAAACGCAAAAGGTCACCCAACTGGCTTGTTTTCAGCAAGCTAAAGGAGAAATTAAGGCGACAACCAGGTGCATCCAGAGTTAGTCAGATCCTGAAGGCAGTTCCTTGGGGGAACGGAGGAGCAACGCGCCAGATGAGGGCTGCCTTACAGCGCACCCCTTAGAGGCACTGCTACGGAAGGAAGGCAGAAGGTTGGAACTCGAAAGAACTCGCAAGGCGCCCGTTAAGGGGGAAATCTTTCATTTTTTTCTCAGCAGAACCTCCCCTCTCCCTCCCGCCCCCCCCCCCCCCCCCCATGAAGGCAGACCGGGGACTCTTTGCTTCCTTAGGGAGAGGGCAGGGACGGGGCAGGGTGGTGGGACAGATGGCCAGAGGTTCGGATGGACGGACAGACAGCCGGACAGAGGGCCCAGCAAGGCCTGACGAAGGGCTCAGGAGCGGGAGGGAAGGGCAGGGCGAGGGCAAAGGCAGAGAAGTACAAATCTCTTTTTCCTTGTGATAACTTTTCTTGACCAAAAAACACGATTGTGAATGAGGCAAAATGAAAGATGTAACATGGGGACGTGCGGATACTCACGATGATGCAGCCTTCTGTCCGCATGTTCACCTGCTCATAGAGCCACACCTGGATCCTCGACCTCTGCAGAACGAAGGAGGAGAGTAAGTCGGGCCACAAACACTGAGCACTTTTGTTCTCTCATGTGTTCAGAAATACCTGCTAGCCACAGCCACGACAGCTCCCAAACGCTCCGAGGAGCAACTCTCAGGGGCAGTTCCAATGTGCAATCTGACATTTGAGCGTTATACCATCGGGTGAATACTACACGTTTGGTGAAGAACACGTTTCCAGTCACAAGGGAACACCCCTGCACGCCCGGCTACACGAGGGGGAAATGCCAGGCTCCTTGTGCCCACCAGCACACCGCACAGCTCTCCATCCCCCACAAACCCGTCCCGGGACACAGCCAGGAGCCGAAAACTCACCGAGGGGAATCCCCAGACCCTCCCCACTCCCCCCACACTCCCCAAATCCCCATCCCCGCCCCCTCCCCGCGGTACTCACGTTCTGCAGGTAGCGGAAGATGAGGTTCTAGGGCGCTGCGTTAAGGGCTCAGCACGGGGACGACAGTTCCGGGCTCGGGACAAGGCCCCAAACCCCACAGCGAGGCCTCAGGGCCCCGCGACAAGGCCTCAAGGCCCGGGCCGAGCCCCCTGAGGTCCGAGCCGCCCCCCACCCACCTCCCCGGCACCCCCCAGCCGCAGGAAGGATACGATGGGCTGCACCATCACCTTCTGCACCTTCTGGCCCTGCCCGCGGTACGCCATGGCTGCTGCCGCCTCGCCGCTCCCACTCCCAGCACCGCAGGCAGAAGAGGCAAAGGCTGATGGTAGAACAGGGCTTCTTGGGGTGAAGGGAAAGCGAGGGCAGGTGGGTGCAGTCTCTGAGCTCTCCTCCTCCTGATTTTGCTTTTTCTCCCCCATTTCTGAGCCGGCAGAAGTCCCCGTGAAGTCCTTCGGCACGATGAAGGCCTGCGTGAGCTCCAGCAGCAGTTTCGTCGGCGGAGGTTTTCCCTGGTGGGGCCGGGGCGTCACAGCACACACACACACACACAGAGACGCGTGGTTTTGTCCAAACATTAAGTATTTACAACAAATTCGACAAGCGCTTTTCCTCTGCCAGCAGCAAATGCCTGAGGGCCCCCACAGCTTCACAAATCATAGCGGGAAGTGCCTACCGTGCCGCGAAAAGTTCGGAAAATAATTCAAAATTGATCTGCTAGGGGAAAAAAAACGATGGCTGGTAGCAGGGTACACAATACACCCGAATCTCAGCTCTGTCCTCCGCAGGGTCAGTGCCCACGCCCAAGCGCGATGCTGATGGCACCCGAACATTTGCTGTAGCAGGCAGCAGAGCCAGCAGCTCAGGGGAGCAAGTTTTAAAACCAAGAGGCACTTAAACAACCCTTCATCGACCCCGTGACTGCGGCAGAGTCCCGACTGCTCGCCCCGGAGTCCTCACACAGGCAAAAAGCACCAACCAAAGCCTGGGGGAACTTTGGTATAGCACAAGAGAAGGGAGTGGGGGTAGCGGAGCCACATGGCAGAGCTGCTGCTTTTCACCATTTGATCCTCCCTGATAATTGAAAGGAAGGCTGGGTGGGCTGACCCCCACCCCCATTCCTGGCAGCAAGTTTGGTCCACAACACACTGGAATAACGATTCTGCTCCCTCCCACCCCTACAGCTTCATCATCTGACACGGGTACAGTCAAAACAATGGCATACACGAGTAAAAGTCAAGAGTTGACATAGTAACTCCAGGATTTGGCTATCAACTGTCCGAGAAATCAGAACACCGAAGCTTCACAATGTGCCCAACATCGAGTTGTGCCAAGGGCGGAGGAAGGAAGAAGCTTTACATTTAAGCCTTCAGAGCATCGCTCCATCAGAAGATCCATTTGCAGCCACCATGGCGTGCCAATGGAGATCTTTCTGTGCCAAAAGAAGTGCTTTGTCCTCTCGATATCGAAGGTAACCACCTATAGTTACAGAACGGATGCACAAGACCTTAACTCTGACCAGCAGGGAAATTTAGGACAACTGAGCGCAGATCCTGCCAATTTCTACCACTTCGGACTGTGCTTTAAGTCTCATTGCAAAGCCTCAGTTAGAAAAAGGATCACCTCGGGGTATCCAACAAGAAGAACAGTTTTAATTTTTTTTTTTTTAATTATACCGTAGGACTACGCAGTTCAACTGTCAATCATCTCGGAGAGTTCAAGGAGGAGGTCATCCTCGTCCTTCCCTGGGTCTAAGTCGATTTCAGCTTCCAGCCTGCCTCCTGAGATTTCCCAAAGTAGCTTTTCAAAATCTTCATCCGCAGATAAGGGCACGTTCCCTGTGGAACTCAGCCAGCGTGTCCGTGCCTCTTCTGGCTGGGAAGAAGCTGAGGTCGAGGTCTCGAGATCCATCTCCATCTGTTCCTCAAATCTTTCCGGGCTTCCAAGACGCACTTCAGGTCTTGGGAGAGCAAGAAAGAACAATCGGGACATGCCATTTCTTAACGGGAAATCCCTTTCCTGCAAACCGGCTCTTAAAACTGTAGGCAAGCCCTCCTATGCTTCAATCTTACACAGGGATTGTTATCAATCAACCCAGGGCTACATTTAGAGCCCGATGTGTTACCAGGTACATTTTTCAGTCTGGGGGTTTATCTGTGAAGCCAGGGCACCTGGAGTTGAGGTGGCATTCTTGAGGACCAAAAGGCAGAGGACACTACTCATCATCTATCACCTCACGAGGAAGTAGAACTTCACCTCATCCTCGTTTAGGTATTCAGACAACCCAAGAAGTCACCGGAAAGCTGTGCTGACTTGCAGCATTTCAAGAAAGCCTAATTAAGCAATCCTGCTAGCTGCTAGAAAGTGGTTTCAGGTGACTTATTCCTTTGATGGATTTTGGCTTCAATTATCTCAGAACCCTCATTTTTTCCCACATGTGACAGAACTTGTTTCCCTGGGGATATACACTGATTAAGAAAAAGAACAAGTTGGGGTTGTCACCTGTTTTGGGGATTTTCTTCAAGTCTGATGGCTGGGACGTGCTCCGGCACGTCTGAAACACCCTAGAAAGCAGCAAAACAGTATTTATGACACATGGGTAAAAGATTCCTTAATAGCTTTTTCCTCCACACTGCTTCTCCTCTGGCATTGCGGAGCCGTGGCCAAAATACAAAACCAAGGTGCTCCTGAAGAAAGTTCACATTCACCTGGAGGTTACTCACGATCTGGTGTCTTTTAAGAACATGGCATTAATGGACAAAATCCCCCACACCAGAGAAATCACAGCATCAGAGTACCGGTTAAAGAGTGCCATTCATCTCATAAATACAGAAGGGTTCTACAAGCATCCTGGAGACAGCTACTGGATTTCTAAGGAAACAGAAGGCCTGCAGAACGTTTGAGTTTTCCACCTTTTCAAATAGAGGAGGGTAGAAATTTAACAAGGGATCCATCGCTGCATTAGCCCCTGGCCTTACCATGGCTGCTTTTCTGGCTGGAGGTCCCATCATGTCAGCATCAAAGGCAGTCTGTAGTTCCACAGCTGCTATGGCAGAGGGGTAACTCCCAGGTGCCTTACGTTTCAGTGCCTTCTTCTTGGGGAAAGTGACTTTCCCACGCGAAGGCTTCGCAGATGTCATAAAGTTGGCTAGAGTAAAAGGAAGAGAGAACTGATACAGTCTTGCTCTGCCTCAGGAAAAATCCAGGTTCTCTTAATCATTTCCACAGTCCTTCTACACAGTTAAATGCATTTGGCCAGCACAATTACACCGCCATTGCCTGGATTCTCAGGAATCTTTTCCCCATAGTAAACTCTGTCTACCAACAAGCCATACAAAGGAACAAAGAAACCGAAGAGCTACAGTAAATAATAATCCAGGACAAGGGAAACCTCAGACACATAGCAATCCTAAGTGCAAGCTAGGTTCACAAATATAGACAGCTTTTATATTTAAAGTCCTGCTCCCGCTAGGAAAGGAAAAAGCAGCAGTTATAGTAGGACAAGAGCGTATGCAACTGTTGTACCAGCTTCCTCTCCCTTGCAGTGATGTCCCACAGTTAAGTTGTTCTACAAAGTCCACATTTGTAGTGTCATTTTCTAGTCTCCCGTTCCTTACCTAACATCTGGCTGGCAGGAAAAGAAACAAACTAAGAAAAAGAAAGTACACCCTTCGCTTCGTAGCACTGCGTGGCAAAATGCACCCAGCCAGAGTTACGGCATGAGAATTGTCATCTTCTGTCTGTATTTCAGAAGACAACCTAAGTAACTCTTAACCTTCAACACTTACTTTTAGCTTCCTGGCCCTGAAATTGAGCTGCCACTTTCCCTGCTGGTTCAGTATTAAAGAAGCCAGCAGTAGATTTGACAGCAGCTTCCTCCTGCCGAAGCTTCTCTTGTTGTTCTCTCTGTTGCCACTTCTCCCACCGTCTCTCTTCAAAGCTCTTCTCTGGACATTTACGAGTTCCACTCTGCTGAGTGGGCTAGAAGGAAAGAAAAGTAGTGCATGAATAGGACAAAAAAAAAAAAAAAAAATCCGTGGAGATTTCGTTAAGAAAATCTGATCAGCAATCCCTCCAAAATGGTCTTGATGTGGAACAGCATATTAATCTCGTTCAGGTTACTGTTGGTTTTTTTGTTTGTTTGTTTGTTTGTTTTTTTCCCATAAAATTCTGCCTGTAACAAGAGCCATGCTTTACTATGGACGCAGTCTCACATATCTGCAATATCCACTATGGCAAGCTTCTTTAAACAGATAGGGTGTTCTGCTGTACATCTATTTATCACATTCTTTTTAAGCAGCAGAAAGTCATACGAGTTCCCCTATACAGTATCCACTGACAGATTGATTTCCTTGAACACAGAACTCTGGCCTTCTGTATTAAATCCTTCATGTCTGACAGATCAAGTCAGTAAGAACAAAAAGAATTCCCTCCACGTTAACTGTGTAGATTTCAGCTGGTGCTAACAGGGTTTCTTTGTTGCTGTGGTATAAACAGACTGATTCCAAGTTTGAGGATTACGGAGTTGTCTGGAAATGCTGCTGGCGATAGGATTTAGACTGCACTGCAGCTCCTACCAGCTGCTGAAGGGTAAGAACACACTCAAGAGGGTGGCACACGGTGAGTAACAAAACTTGTCAGAATTATCAGAAATTGTACGAATGTATGTGTGTCTTCACAGAGGACTCACCTGTACATCAGGTCCAGAGGAAAGTTTAGGAAAAGGCCGGTTCAATTCCACTGCCTTCTTTTCTTCTTTTTCAGGTGCTTTAAAAGAAGACAAAAAAAAGTGTTGTCAACGGCAGAAATAAAGAAAGCTGGGTACTTGTTTCCTTTGTGCATTTATTTCCTTGTGTCCCATGAGAGAGAGAGAGAAAGGCTACAATGTGCAAGCCATTCAGCATTTATCCATGAAGCAGATCCTGAGCAAACTGAACTTGCTCAATATGGGAAGCACCTCACTGGGGCAGGCATTAAAGCATCTTATTACCTGTTAGTTTTGTGCTCCATAAAGATTTCTGCTCTGCTGGGGCAGGTCCGGGTTGTGCTGAGGGAGCTGGCACATCTCCTTCACTCTGCTGCATCCGCAGAGCTTTCTCACGCTTTATTTCTTCCAAGGTTTTAACACGCACTTCTCCTTCTGGCTTGACTTTTCCTGCCGGCTCCTTCGCCTGCCCTTTGCTGGGCCCGGACAGAGCGAGCTGCTTCTTGGACTCACCCTGAATTTTGCTCTTGCTATGGCATTCTCCTGCTTTTTTCTTCTCTTCTACCAAGCGATTATTCTTTTTTTCAGACAAGGCTTCAGAGAAAGTTTGGATGCGACCTGCACGAGCAGCTCTTGCCCCTGCGCTGGAATCTTCAGTTTTACCGTGCCCTTCAGCCTCGGCTTTGGCTTGAGTTTCGCGTCTCTGAAGAGCTTTCTCACGACGGATTTCCTCCAGTGTTTTCACATGGATCTCTCCCATCGGCTTGGCAGCCTTCCCTGTCATCATCAAGAAATGAGGAGAAGCACCAACATTTAAAGAGAGTCCAGCAATATTTTAAGTCTCCAAAATTTGTCAGAGCACTAAGGAAAACTCATCTTGAGCGTTCCCAATAAAGCATCTTAGAACAATATCCTTAGAACAACATTCTCCTCCTCCTCTGAGCCACTTGTATTTTGAAGACCAGCCCTATCCAGAGAGAACTGCTACACAGAAATGCTGCTTTACTTTATTACTTTTTCAGACTGCATTTCAAATTCCTGCTCCTGGCAGTGGTTCTATTCTAATTGTACGTAACGGTTCACAGAAGCAGCTAAAAACCTCGACAAGGCACAAGTAGAAAATAAACACACGCCTAGAGCCAGAGTTCTGATAGTGGCTGTCAGAAGAGCTTCAGCACTCAACCAAGAGGCGTCAGTTCTTTGTTTTCGTTTAAATTAGTTTGTAGGGATGTATGAAAGCAGTCCAAGTTCGTGGAAAGGAAGGAGGAGAAAGCATATTTAATATCTAGCTGTTACCTCTCTCAGTACTGGTCTGTTTAGGAGGTAATCCCAGCCTGTCCTTCAGAGACTTGGGAACTCGAACTGCAAAACAGAAAAAGAACAAATTAGGGAGGCTGCATAATGTCAACTTCAGGTTCACATTTCAAAACAAGACAGGAAAGGTAACTTTGAATCCCAGTGATTACGACCTCAGCCAACATGCAAAAAGAAACATCACTGGAAAAGGACAAACAGAAAGACTAAATACAAAACCCAGGAATCCAATCCAGATGCCCGTTTAGTACCTGTCTCTCTCTTGGGTGCTTTGTCAGCATTTCCCGGAGCCTCTACCTTCTTCCCCAGCCTTTCAGCAAGGCTGCGCTTCACTGGAAGGCTGCCTACATCATCTTCAGAGAAAACAAGGAATATTGTAAGAACTTTTCTTTGCAGGAAGGTTTGAGAACAGTCAACAATAAGCTTCTCTTTTTCAAGCATATTTTCATAGAATTGCCTTTCAGCTGCTAAATGATTTAAATGATTTTTTTTTTTTTTTGCCATTTCTGCAGTCAACACAGATCTTCACTGCAATGTATTTTCCTTTCATACATCACAAATACTCTTTAATGCAGTCATATATAGAAGGCAGCACCTACGTAACAGCTCGTAAAAAGTTCTTACCCGCGGAGGCTTTCCGTTTTCCTTGTCTATCAGCAAGATCTACTCGAACCACAGGTTCCTCCCCTAAAACAAAAGGGAATTTTTTTTTCTATTTCACAGAAACCAGTAGCCAACAGAAATATTATCCTGTTAGCCCACGTCCAAAAAACCCTAGTCAGACACTGTTTTGACAGCTAAACCACATAAACTCATACTTTAACTATAATTAACATGGAAAAAAAATATTAATAGTCTCAGTGCTTGCTTCAAATTCCAGCTGAGATAGTAGAGAGTGAATCTGAGTCTGCTTGACACCTATACTTTGTGCAGAACAAAGCTGCATAAGCAAGCAGAATATTCTTAGGTACAAATGCTGAGAAATATTCCTTTCTAAGGTGAATGTCTACGAGTAAAAGTACTTCCACACTTTTTTCCCTTTAAAAGGCATTTGCACAGCTCTAAACAATTTATACACAAACTCCTGTCATACTGTGTCCACACCTGCCACTGTACGCCTCTTTAATGCTTCAGAAATTGCTTCTTATATAGCACTGGCTTCTACAGCTCGCTCTTCTCGTTACTCTTCTGTTTTTCAGTTACCCCCCTATTGGCATACTGACACTTTTTTTTTTCTCCTGCCACTGCACTTAACCTGAGCACCAAATCTTTCCAGTACAACCAGGGACTTTAAGCATAAAAGCACGTTTTGAACAGAAGGCAGCACCAGAAGGCTAACATGGGTGAATTGTTTTAAGTATTGCTTAACCCTCCAGTTTAGGAGTAATGAAATCAAAACAAAAGCATTCATTATTACCTTTCTTGGAAGACACTGTCACAGTTCTCACCACTGTCCGGACATTTTCCTCTTCTGGAGCAGGAAAAATCATAGAATCAACGGGACGAAGAGAAGATCTTGAAGAACCTTCTGTTCAGAGCAACCAAAACATAAGGAAGTTTACCCAACATAAAAAACTATCACAAAGAACAAAAAACTTTAAATGATTTGTTACTGTCAAAAATACAGCAAGCAGAGCACGTAAAGAAGAGAGGTGACTAATTTGCCTCTGGTTGCCCTTTGAACTCCCATTTAGAATACCAGCTGGCTGAGAATCAGGTTGCTTTATGCCCCCAGCTAAAAATGGAAGTCTGTCCCTCAAGCAGCTCCCAGTCACCATCACCTGCCGTGAACAGGATAAGAAAGTAGGCAATATTAACTCACCACCGTGTCTCTTATTTTTTTCCTTCATCTTCTGCCATTTGATTTCCTCAAGTGTTTTTATTCCAAAATTCAGATTGCCCTCTGAAAACAGGAAACAGTTCGTGAGACAGGCTTAGAGGCACTCACTGAGGACCACAGGTCCTCAGGCTTCTTAGCGCTCAGGAACTTTCTGAAGTATTTCGAATAAAGCCTGTCAACACTCCTCACAAGTGAAAGAGCCATAGAACCAATGGCATTTTGCCCCTCCTTTCATCCTTCAGGGTTCAAAATGTAGTTTTAATTTTAATCCATTTACACGATATTAGATCCATATTTTAATCCATTTACACGATATTAGATCCCTCTATCGTTAGATATGGCTTATCAACAGTGGTTGCAAGGCTGCACGTGCAGCCATTTAAACTCCATGCTGTGGCCCTGTTTTGTTCTCCAAAAGTAAAGAAAAGGAGTTCACCTTTCTGACCCAATGGGCACATGATGGTATTAATGGCAGAAATGAGATCATGGAAATAACCGACTCCATTCAGCACCCCTACATTTTGTTGTGTTTTTACACCACGCTGCTTTTGACTTAACTGTCAAGTTCTTCTGATTTATCCTACTAAGGTGCTGGCATACCTTGTTTAGTAGTAATAGAACTGCCTTTCCGAGTGGAAATCACCCGTAATCCATTTTTGCCTTCCGCAGCTGGATGCTGGACGGGAGTTTTAGTTTCTTCTCCTTCCTCAGAAAGTTGGTCTGAAGGGGAAAAATCGATTCAGTTATGCATAGACCAGGTTGGTCATGATTACGTAGCTCATGCAGTGACACTTCAGCCCATGGTTCATATAAAAAACTTTGTTGCTGTTTTGTTTTTGTTTTTTTTTTTTTTTTTTGTTTGTTTGTTTGTTTTTAAACAGCTACACTGACCTGATGAACTCCTAAGTAGAATACACTAGGACAAAACATCTAGGACTCTAGATTCTCTCTGCAGCTTTAACTACTACACAACACATTGCTCTTCAGACAGAAAAAAGAAATTTCCTTCCTAGTTTCACATAGAACTTTACACAAAAGACCAGCTAAAGCCAGGAGTGGTTCTAAGCTTTCCTCCAACGTTTCAGCTTCTGTCCACTGACTGCCAGACAAAGCCACCAGTGACCTGGCCAGACTGCCTGCCCTATCGCTAGTCAGACCTCAGGTCATCTGTGATTTATACATTCATTTACAGCACAGATTCCTTCCAACAACCAAAGATTTAACACATTCATTTACAGCACAAATTCCTTCAAGAAACAAAGATTTACACAATCATTTACAGCACAAATTCCTTCCAAGAACCAAAACATGCTCACCATCATCACCTTCATCATCATCTGCAGCATTGATTACAACTGGAGGGTGTGTAGGGCTTGGGACATTTTCAGAGTTTTCCACTTTCGTCACCCCCTTAGCTGTGGAGAGGGATTTGACTGGACAGAAAGTTTGTTTTGCTGCAGTGACATCTGAGCCACTTTCAGATCATCGTCCGCGGACTCAGGCGGACTTGGCAGTGTAGCTAGAGGAAGAGGAGGATCATCGGTAATATGGCAGTTTAAAACTTTGACCACAATGCAAAGAGATGGTAGCAAAGGCAGATAACCCGCACAGACAACGAATTCAGCATCTCCTTTTGCCCATCCCATCACTGCTTACACCGTGAACAATGATTTCCCTTCCAACAACAACACATCTCCCTACCACCCAGCAAAAGAGGAAACAACAGGAAGCAAACTGCAAGGCAAACATCACACAAAGCAAAGAGAAGCTGAGCACGAAAGCAGAAA
This sequence comes from Aythya marila, assembly GCF_965140915.1. Taxonomy (NCBI): domain Eukaryota; kingdom Metazoa; phylum Chordata; class Aves; order Anseriformes; family Anatidae; genus Aythya; species Aythya marila. The sequence continues at coordinate 117,955 of NW_028136855.1, read as the reverse complement.
ACAAACACCAGCAGTACACTCGGTGCAGTACACCTATGACTGCAGACCTTTTCCTGCCCTCACAAATGAACAGTTACCTGACGCCCCCTACAGGATTGGCACCCACTAAGTAATACTCAAAATTAATTCTTCAGCGCTTAAAGAAAAAGGACCTAAACTCACTCTTGCTTGGTGGTAAGAATTGTCCATCGATGTAACGTCCCTTTGCATGATGAAAAGCACAGTTGGCTTTCTGACAGCCTCCCGGCTGGTTCTCCCAGTAGCAAGGAATCTCACTGCGCTTTTTCTGAAGACAGAAAGAAAGAAAAGCTCGTGATAACATGCACCTGAGGCTTGCAAAGAGATGCACAGCTCCAGATCGTGACAGCTGTCACAACACAGTGCTGAAACATCATTCCAAAGGTCAGTTTCTCAGTTAAGTGTAGTATTTCTGGGCATATTCACAAAGTTTGCATAAGCTGTAACCACTATGCACACTTAGTTTGGTCATCACTCAGTTTGAGAAGACAGGCACTCTCAGACATCAGTTGAGGGTGGCTTAAACTAATACACCTAGGATTATACTAGGATTATTCAGAGGCAAAAAGAACATCTGAAATTGCCTAGGTTAACCCTGTCTAGAACTACTTCTTGGAGACTTAGTTCTGCTGCACCTTTAACTTTCCCCACTTCCTACCCCAGGCAGCTACAACAGCGTTATCTGAAGGACTGTGGGTCAGAAGACACCTGATAGTTCATTATCAAGCCTGCTCCCATGAGGATAGAACAGCCTGTTTATTACCCCCCTGCTCCAGCAGGTTTTAGCAGTCTATTTAACAGCTATTCTGCATCTCTTGAGAAAACTGTCAGCATCTAATAAAAAAAAATAAACAAATATCTTGCTAAGACATACCTAAGGCATTGATTTTATTTCCCTCTGCTTCCTCCCACCCCCTCTCTTGGTAACAGAAACCAGTATGATTTTGAAGCAAACAAATCTATCCTGCAAAAGCACAATCAGTACACCTACGGCACTGAAAAATGCTTTTGTGGATTTATTTTGAGAACACATTGTTAGGCACTCACGTCAATTTCCATGTGTCTGAATCGGCAGACATTCCTGAAACAACGACCCTCCTGCCACAGCTTGCAGACCGTCTCATTGCCCAGAGCAGCTTCGCAGTGGCGGTAGGCACATTTGTCTCCCTGGAACCAAAAGGAAACCAACAAGGAAAATAGAGTACAGCCTCAAAAATGGCCATGCTGCTGCCTAATGGTGCTACAACTGAATTCACAATCTATCTGGTTCTCAAGTTAACCAAAGACCAGTGCGCTTCCTCCTCCTAATCTACTCCTTCCTGAAAAAAAAGGGGAAAAAAAAAGCAAAGCAAAGGAAAGCCAGCCATACCGTGGTACAGGTAGAATAGAAATAGAAGTAGCAATCGTCTCCTTGTTTAGACATGCCGACGAGTTCTGCTAACAAGCTCGGGTTCTCTCCACAGGGACTTCCTCTGCTCTTGGAGAGAGCTGTCTTCACCCTTGCTTGGGCTGAAAGTCTTCTACTGGCTTGTGGTCAGTGAAATCTTCTTTTTAAAAGTAACCCGAAAGAAAGTAACAAGTGAAAAATAATGAGGAACGAACATTTTTCCAGCTTTCTTCAGTTAATCAAATCAAGTTATCAGTCTCTCAAAAAGAGCAAAGCCTTGAAATCAGCTGTTACATGAACTAACTAAATATTAAAGTTCTGTAAAGCTGCCAGGAGCTTTGTCAGCAAGCGTTCTCTTCCACATCCTCAATAATATGACTTGGAGCACATCTGGAAGCCTGAAAACGGAGTCACTCCTTAAAAAACCACCTGATGATACATGCAAGTCAATAATCAACTATGGCTACAAATAACTTCTCTAGAACACAGTTAGGACGCATTAAACAGCACGTTCCAGGCCCTGTGGGTCTTCGATTTCACCTACCTGGACAACCTCAGCAAAGTTATCGATCTTCAAAGGCTTCCAGTTAACTGCTCCTGTAGGCCGAACCAAGACTGAATCCGTGAATTAATAATAAAGGGGTAGGAAGAATTTTCCTCCTCACTTTGCCAAGGGAACCTCTCATCCACAATTCAAACATAGGATGCGCTTTTAAACAGCTTATAACTAAGAGAGGAAGCAAGTCCATTTGAATGCTCTCTCAGACTGGATGCAGCCACGGTTAGTTAGCTCTTCAAAAAAATAAAAAACAAAAACCAAACCAAAACAAAAACAAAAACAAAAACAAAAAACAGCGCATTTAGAGATGAACTCGTGATTCAAAGTGGCTGCAAAAATGAGGCTCCATCTTCCACAGCCGGACAACTTTTTTTTTTTTTTTTTTAATTTAAAATTCAGCATGTTCCAATCTCTGGTCTTCAAGATTTCTTCACCTATTAAGAAAACACAAAAACCTTTCCCCGTCTTTATTACCTGTACAGCAAAAAACATACCAGTGCATCTAAATCCACAGATGTGCATATGCATACACACATCTGTGTTTATACACACACGAGGAGGGAGTGAGAGAAAGTTAGCGAGAGCGACAGTGAAAATCAGAATTTTTGCCTTTTCGACACAGAGAGCGCGTAAAAATTCTCTCATTTTGAGGGAACTAGAAAAAAATGGAGGCTCTACAAAAGATTTTGATGAGTATGCCTTCGAGGCCGATGCTTTGTAACATGAGGGATCTGGGGGCCAGCACACAAACATGCATACGGGTGTACATGCATACAGGATAAACATATCTATACACACAAGCGTGCACAGTATATGTTGTATGATCTCCATATCGAGAACAACTCGTAGCCCTGATCAGACATGTAGAGTTGCAATCAATTAACAGCAGCAAGACAGCAGATCAAGGGTACAGCAAGCTTTGAGAGGCAGGGGAATGCTCACTTTGCCAGTGGCACGGCTGCATGATACCAAGGATTTTGAATTACTTTGATTTTTTGGAAGCAATTTGGTTTTTCTTTCTGCGCTGTAGCTGTGGTGGTTTTACCGTGCTGGGCAGCTAAACCCCACAACCGCTCTCTCACTCCCCCTCCTTTAGATGAGGAGGGGGAGAAGTAAAGCAAAGAACAACTCACGGGTTGAGATAAGGATAATTTAATTAAAGGGAAAAAATTATAATAATTAAATAAAGACTACCATGAACTAAACAATTTAACTAAGGGGAAATAAAAAGGGAAAGAGGAAAAGGGAGGGGAAAAGGAAAAATAAAAAGAAGGGAGGAAAACAAACAAACAAAATAAATGAAGGCTATATGGAAGTGCAGAGGAAAGAAATTACTCTCTACTTCCCACAAATGAGCCATGATTGACCACGTCCTTGAAGCAAGGCCTCAACGCACGCAGCCGGTGTTCGAGAGGAGGACCGACGTTTTCCCAACGAGAGCCCACCCCTCCCCTCTTCTTCCTGTTTCCACCTTTTATTGCTGAGTGGGACATCACATGGTAAGGAATATCCCTTTGATTGGTTTAGGTCAGCTGCCCTAGTGATGTTTCTCTCCTCACCTTTTTGCCCACCCCCTAGGAGGGTTAGAGAAAGGCCCAATGCTGTGCCACTGCTGCTCAGCAGTAGACACAACACTGGTGTGATAACACTGCTGTTCCAGCTACAAGTACAGAGTACGGCACTGTATGGGCTGCTGCAGGGAAAGTAAACATTCCAGCCAGACCCAGTACAGTAGCAAATACCACAGGTTTGCCATCACGTGCTGTTCCCTAATCCATATATCCATCATCATCCATTGCTGCAGGATCATGAAAGGTTAGAGAAGACGACTTAGGTCCAATTTAACAGCCAATGAGTTTTCGATGAGCAGAGCTGCAACAGATTTTATTTCGCCACAAGCATTTTTTTTTCTTTTTTTCTGATATGAAGTCAGAAATTTTGATTTTTTTTTTTTTTAAAGACACTAAATGTCACAAAACCTGCAACCAGTTCAAATTAGAGTGATTCTGAATCCTTTCATTAAAACGCTGCACATTTCTGTGCAAATTATTTCTGACTCTTCTGGACAAAAGTGGATGAAATAGTTCTTACAAATTAATAATGAAAGGTTGGAAGCTTTTACTCACACAAACACCAGTGAATTTTCCAGGAAATATTGTTTTGGCAGGGAATTTTCCCAAATCTAAAATAAAGAGAGGAAAAGTTGGGTTCTCATATTAGTTACTGCTTTTGACTGCTGGACAAAGGGAATAAAAACAGTAGTTAAGTGCAAGGTTTCCTTCTCTTCTTTAGTATGGATAGGAATCGTCACTTCGGACCTTTAGCACCTTCAGAAACACACCCAGTGCCATGCAGGTTCCTCTGCAGCTACTTCTAACAATTACTGGTGCTCCTTAGCATGAAGTTTGACTCAAAACACTCTCCAGATTTAGCTCTTTTGACTGCCCAAGGAGCTCATCATTTTGCTTGTTGCCTTCCATTTTCCTGAACACACCGGGAACGCTGTTCAGAATCTGAATGGATCTGGTCTAAGGAATGGGAAGAAAGCAAAACCAACGATACCTTGCAGTATTCCAAATTCCAAAAAAGCAGTCTCATTTTAAAAAGGACCTCAAAAGCTTTTTTTTTTTTTAAACTGACATCTGCCAACATAGCAATCCAAGCGCTAAACCAACTGAAGTTGCCCCTGAAAGCCTGAATAAAAATGAGTAACTCTGGTGCACTCAGCAGGTCTGTAATAGAAGTTGGTAAGGGTTTTAGATTTCTATTTTTTTGCTCCAGGGTGCTGGTAAAATTTTTGCATTAAGAGATTTTGAACCTTTTGTACCAAAGAATTAGAGATGCGCTACAGTGCCAGTAGCTGGGGGTCTGGAAATACACACCAACAAGTGTCATAAGCTTTGCCTTCGCTGAAGGAAGATGAATAGTACAAAGAAAATCTGTCTAGTTTGTTTTACAGGCTTGTCTTTCTCAGTACGGAACAAACTGACCTCCCTGGTCTAACTTTGCAGTGCCTATTCTGCCTTTGTCCTGCAGAGAAGAGCAAGAAAGGAACAAATCTATTTTTGCACCCCAAAAACGCATTAGAGGAGGATTATCACACCCACCTAAGGGTACTTCCTTGTTTGTTTATAAAGCACAAAGCATTTCTCTTGGACAGTCTCTGTTGCTGGCCTCTTTTGTGCCTTCCATTTATAATAAAGATATTAAGATGCTTACCCCTTGCTTGTATTTTTTTGTTTGTTTGTTTTTGTTTTTTTTTAAAGAACAGTGGAAGTGGAGAGTCGGATGACAAGCAAGAACAAACACTAGAAACTCCTTGTTCTGCCCCTGCTTTTTAATCACCCAGCATCACCCCGGCTGCAAAACAGCCTCTGCTGATTTACCTGCTTGTTAAAGCACCCCACAGGCTGCAAGTGCGGTGTGCTAGGTGTCAAGTTATATTTAACGGTGCACACGTAACCATTCATCTTCCCACAGTCGAAGCACAGAACAGCCTCTTGCTAACAGAACTCATCCCTGCTGCTGCAAGAAACCTCAAGGCCTGCAGGAAAACCTCAAGCTAAGAGTTCCAAAGCAAAAGCAGAAAACGCATCATTTGTACTCTTTCTATTTGAGGGAATTCTAGCTGCTAAACGCTGCCTACATCTGAGGGCACGTTCTGAGGCTGCCGGGAAGGACACTCAACACCCACTGACAGCAGGAGTGCAAAGATGCCAGCCAAGAAGGCAAAGGTTAGAGCTGAACGCTGCCTCAGCTTCCTCCAGCAGCCAGCTGGGGGTCACCTTTCACCACGCTCTCTGAGACTCGGAGCCCCGAGTTACCGCAGCCGCCACGTACAGCTGCTCCTTGCTGGCCCAAACTATTTGAAGAGTCTTCAGACTTCAGGGACCTGTTTTACGACAGCCTCAAGATCAAATTCATCTGTTCCTGAAGGCGCTGATCGTCCTGCTGTTTCTGTAGCTGTCAAAGAACAATCCTGAACTGAGGCACTCGTCTGATCAAACAGTGCTTCGGCACAGATTTCTCTTTAGCTTGACACATCAAGGTGAAGAGGAATCGATTCTTGCAAGCAACCTCTCAAGCAGGGATCTGATAAGGTGACCAAAACGACAGATCTGTTGTGCAGATCTGAGCACGTCACTCTGCAGGGAATCACTTTCAAGCCTAAGATGTTTCACCCATCTCCCTGCCCCACAGCGACACAAGGAAAGCTCTTAAGCAATTGCTAGCCTCTCCTCAGTGCTCACGAGTCCCAAATCACTAATTTTACAATATATAAACCATGGCAGCTGGCACCTAGTTGGCACACGGTGACACTGCACACGTTGGCAGTGCTGTCAGGAACTGGAAAGTCAGGGGTGAGGGGGTTAAGGGAAAACCACACATCAGTTTAGCAACTTGGCTCCCGTAGGATACTTCCTACGGCAGGAGTTTTAGCAAAGTCCCTCCCTCAGAGGGACCTGCCGGCTAATTAAAACAGGACTTCTGCTGGAGCAGTCAGAAGGCAGCAGGGTATCAGGAGATATCCAGTAGGCATCACCGTCAGTCTGTGGCAGTTTGGGGTCCAGGTATCAGTGGTTATGCGTGGTTTTCTCTGCTTCACTTTCTCCAAAGCTGTGAAAAAATAGTTCTTTTACAGTACTGTACAGTCACACGTTACGGATGGAACCAGCTGCATCAACTTCCAGTACGACGGTGTTGGAAAAAGGTGCCTTTGGTGGTCAGGAGCACAACAGCTCTGGTGAGGTGTTATTTAAGTGTGTTCTTACATCTGAGTTTCCTCATAGCAGTATGTAGCTGAGGGGGTCCAGGTTTCCCAGGTAAGATTGATGGTTTTTCTCCTACCAAGCACCAGCTCAGTATACAAAGCTCTGTTAATAACACCCAAGCGTGTAGATGTTAAACTGAAACGGCTTTTAAACCTATTTGTTGTTACGAAAATAGCTTAATACACCATCTTCACAGGGTAAAAATTCACATGGAAGGACAAAAAAACCCAGAAGCGCTTCCTGAGCTTCAGTTTACCAACAGCACCATCGGATTTAGATCCTGGCCTGGCAGCCAGGATACAGGGTCTGTAAGCATTGCTGCGATGTGCAAGTGCCAAGGCAGGTTTCTGGCCTGCCCTGAATAAAATACCTTTTTTTTTTTAATACAAACAGCGTGCCAGGTACGCTGTAATGCCAATGTGCCAGCTCAATAGAGGATGTCAAACAACAGAGGCGTTTATCCTAATTTCTGGCATGAAAACACTTTTAACAGCATTCTTTTCATGAAGAAACCCCTCTCTATCTTCTCCAATGCTCCAGGATCTGCAGCAGCCGCGCTGGTACAACCCACACCTTTGCCAAATCTTTTCAGTAACTGTGCTTTACCTCGGCAATGTTGAGGTCACTCCTCTTCCTCCTCCAGCTGAGCAAGCAGCTCGCTGGCTCTGCCACACCGCAGGTGCGGAAGCGAAAGCTGGGAACACAGGAGTCAAACTCTCAGTGCTCACGAAGCCACCAGGGCAGAGGGCTGACACAGAGGCACCCCGGATCCGCTCTCCCTCCCCGCTGCGAGGCTCGCAGCAGCCCCAACCCGAAGCACACACAATGCTTCGCATGGTGATGTCACCGCTGATTCTGAGTCCCCACGTGAGGATCCGCTTCACCACTCTCAACGTTGGTGTTGGTTTTTGATTTTTGTTTTTTTTTTTTTTTTCTTTTAAACATTCTCAGCTTATGGGAAACCATCAGGTAAACCACAGATCGCTAGGGAAGAAGGCCCACACGAGGGAAGTCCGTGCTTTTCTTCCAGGCAGTGGCATGTGCTTTAACACGCCGCGTTCGACAAAGCAGCTCTCCCCGTTTTGCTCAGTGGCAACAGGCACGACTGCAACGCACACAGGTGTAGGCAGCACCTGCAGGTCCCAAACCCTTAACCCGTTTTTAGAGAGCACCAATTTTTTAAGTAGTGCTTTTCCCTTAATCCATGACCCCTTCTTTCCTTTATTTCTATCGGGTGGCTCTCCTCCATTTTCCTCCTCAGTGTCTGAGCAGACACTGGGAATCGTTTCCGGAGGAAGGGCACTGCTGAAGCTCCTCCATCTACTCTCCGAGAAAAGAGAGTATGTTAAAGAATACATCTTTCCTTTCTTTTCCCTTTTTTAAATACAATTTCTGAAATCAACGCTGCGGCCTGGCAGCAAATACCTACGGGACTAAAGATGATTCCTCATCCTCACTGTAACGTTGTAGTTAACCTCCCAACGAACCCATCTCCCCAGGCAGCGGCCATTTGAGATGGGAAGGGGCAGAGCAAGAGGAAGCTCTCCTTAGCCTAGCTCTTCCCCCAACACCACCTCGCCACCCAGCACCAAATTCAACTCACCTGCTCCGCCCGATCACTCGAACAGGCGTCCGACGCTGGCACACGCCGCAGCGGTGGTTCTGACGTGCCTTAAATCACCTCTCCGCAGAATATCTCGGGTCTGTACGCTCAAATAACGCAGTATTTGAGAAATAACGCCCAGAGCTCACACTCTGAGTGCAGCCCAACAGCACCGAAGCACCGGTAGGCTAAACATTCCAAACCTGGCAACAAGGCTGACCCAAGCAACAGCACGGAACCCTTCTGCACCTTCAGCGTGGACATCAGCGTAAGGAAACACAGACCTCCTCGATCCAAATTTTAAGCGAGAAACGCAAAAGGTCACCCAACCGGCTTGTTTTCAGCAAGCTAAAGGAGAAATTAAGGCGACAACCAGGTGCATCCAGAGTTAGTCAGATCCTGAAGGCAGTTCCTTGGGGGAACGGAGGAGCAACGCGCCAGATGAGGGCTGCCTTACAGCGCACCCCTTAGAGGCACTGCTACGGAAGGAAGGCAGAAGGTTGGAACTCGAAAGAACTCGCAAGGCGCCCGTTAAGGGGGAAATCTTTCATTTTTTTCTCAGCAGAACCTCCCCTCTCCCTCCCGCCCCCCCCCCCCCCCCCATGAAGGCAGACCGGGGACTCTTTGCTTCCTTAGGGAGAGGGCAGGGACGGGGCAGGGTGGTGGGACAGATGGCCAGAGGTTCGGATGGACGGACAGACAGCCGGACAGAGGGCCCAGCAAGGCCTGACGAAGGGCTCAGGAGCGGGAGGGAAGGGCAGGGCGAGGGCAAAGGCAGAGAAGTACAAATCTCTTTTTCCTTGTGATAACTTTTCTTGACCAAAAAACACGATTGTGAATGAGGCAAAATGAAAGATGTAACATGGGGACGTGCGGATACTCACGATGATGCAGCCTTCTGTCCGCATGTTCACCTGCTCATAGAGCCACACCTGGATCCTCGACCTCTGCAGAACGAAGGAGGAGAGTAAGTCGGGCCACAAACACTGAGCACTTTTGTTCTCTCATGTGTTCAGAAATACCTGCTAGCCACAGCCACGACAGCTCCCAAACGCTCCGAGGAGCAACTCTCAGGGGCAGTTCCAATGTGCAATCTGACATTTGAGCGTTATACCATCGGGTGAATACTACACGTTTGGTGAAGAACACGTTTCCAGTCACAAGGGAACACCCCTGCACGCCCGGCTACACGAGGGGGAAATGCCGGGCTCCTTGTGCCCACCAGCACACCGCACAGCTCTCCATCCCCCACAAACCCGTCCCGGGACACAGCCAGGAGCCGAAAACTCACCGAGGGGAATCCCCAGACCCTCCCCACTCCCCCCACACTCCCCAAATCCCCATCCCCGCCCCCTCCCCGCGGTACTCACGTTCTGCAGGTAGCGGAAGATGAGGTTCTAGGGCGCTGCGTTAAGGGCTCAGCACGGGGACGACAGTTCCGGGCTCGGGACAAGGCCCCAAACCCCACAGCGAGGCCTCAGGGCCCCGCGACAAGGCCTCAAGGCCCGGGCCGAGCCCCCTGAGGTCCGAGCCGCCCCCCACCCACCTCCCCGGCACCCCCCAGCCGCAGGAAGGATACGATGGGCTGCACCATCACCTTCTGCACCTTCTGGCCCTGCCCGCGGTACGCCATGGCTGCTGCCGCCTCGCCGCTCCCACTCCCAGCACCGCAGGCAGAAGAGGCGAAGGCTGATGGTAGAACAGGGCTTCTTGGGGTGAAGGGAAAGCGAGGGCAGGTGGGTGCAGTCTCTGAGCTCTCCTCCTCCTGATTTTGCTTTTTCTCCCCCATTTCTGAGCCGGCAGAAGTCCCCGTGAAGTCCTTCGGCACGATGAAGGCCTGCGTGAGCTCCAGCAGCAGTTTCGTCGGCGGAGGTTTTCCCTGGTGGGGCCGGGGCGTCACAGCACACACACACACACACAGAGACGCGTGGTTTTGTCCAAACATTAAGTATTTACAACAAATTCGACAAGCGCTTTTCCTCTGCCAGCAGCAAATGCCTGAGGGCCCCCACAGCTTCACAAATCATAGCGGGAAGTGCCTACCGTGCCGCGAAAAGTTCGGAAAATAATTCAAAATTGATCTGCTAGGGGAAAAAAAACGATGGCTGGTAGCAGGGTACACAATACACCCGAATCTCAGCTCTGTCCTCCGCAGGGTCAGTGCCCACGCCCAAGCGCGATGCTGATGGCACCCGAACATTTGCTGTAGCAGGCAGCAGAGCCAGCAGCTCAGGGGAGCAAGTTTTAAAACCAAGAGGCACTTAAACAACCCTTCATCGACCCCGTGACTGCGGCAGAGTCCCGACTGCTCGCCCCGGAGTCCTCACACAGGCAAAAAGCACCAACCAAAGCCTGGGGGAACTTTGGTATAGCACAAGAGAAGGGAGTGGGGGTAGCGGAGCCACATGGCAGAGCTGCTGCTTTTCACCATTTGATCCTCCCTGATAATTGAAAGGAAGGCTGGGTGGGCTGACCCCCACCCCCATTCCTGGCAGCAAGTTTGGTCCACAACACACTGGAATAACGATTCTGCTCCCTCCCACCCCTACAGCTTCATCATCTGACACGGGTACAGTCAAAACAATGGCATACACGAGTAAAAGTCAAGAGTTGACATAGTAACTCCAGGATTTGGCTATCAACTGTCCGAGAAATCAGAACACCGAAGCTTCACAATGTGCCCAACATCGAGTTGTGCCAAGGGCGGAGGAAGGAAGAAGCTTTACATTTAAGCCTTCAGAGCATCGCTCCATCAGAAGATCCATTTGCAGCCACCATGGCGTGCCAATGGAGATCTTTCTGTGCCAAAAGAAGTGCTTTGTCCTCTCGATATCGAAGGTAACCACCTATAGTTACAGAACGGATGCACAAGACCTTAACTCTGACCAGCAGGGAAATTTAGGACAACTGAGCGCAGATCCTGCCAATTTCTACCACTTCGGACTGTGCTTTAAGTCTCATTGCAAAGCCTCAGTTAGAAAAAGGATCACCTCGGGGTATCCAACAAGAAGAACAGTTTTAATTTTTTTTTTTTTTAATTATACCGTAGGACTACGCAGTTCAACTGTCAATCATCTCGGAGAGTTCAAGGAGGAGGTCATCCTCGTCCTTCCCTGGGTCTAAGTCGATTTCAGCTTCCAGCCTGCCTCCTGAGATTTCCCAAAGTAGCTTCTCAAAATCTTCATCCGCAGATAAGGGCACGTTCCCTGTGGAACTCAGCCAGCGTGTCCGTGCCTCTTCTGGCTGGGAAGAAGCTGAGGTCGAGGTCTCGAGATCCATCTCCATCTGCTCCTCAAATCTTTCCGGGCTTCCAAGACGCACTTCAGGTCTTGGGAGAGCAAGAAAGAACAATCGGGATATGCCATTTCTTAACGGGAAATCCCTTTCCTGCAAACCGGCTCTTAAAACTGTAGGCAAGCCCTCCTATGCTTCAATCTTACACAGGGATTGTTATCAATCAACCCAGGGCTACATTTAGAGCCCGATGTGTTACCAGGTACATTTTTCAGTCTGGGGGTTTATCTGTGAAGCCAGGGCACCTGGAGTTGAGGTGGCATTCTTGAGGACCAAAAGGCAGAGGACACTACTCATCATCTATCACCTCACGAGGAAGTAGAACTTCACCTCATCCTCGTTTAGGTATTCAGACAACCCAAGAAGTCACCGGAAAGCTGTGCTGACTTGCAGCATTTCAAGAAAGCCTAATTAAGCAATCCTGCTAGCTGCTAGAAAGTGGTTTCAGGTGACTTATTCCTTTGATGGATTTTGGCTTCAATTATCTCAGAACCCTCATTTTTTCCCACATGTGACAGAACTTGTTTCCCTGGGGATATACACTGATTAAGAAAAAGAACAAGTTGGGGTTGTCACCTGTTTTGGGGATTTTCTTCAAGTCTGATGGCTGGGACGTGCTCCGGCACGTCTGAAACACCCTAGAAAGCAGCAAAACAGTATTTATGACACATGGGTAAAAGATTCCTTAATAGCTTTTTCCTCCACACTGCTTCTCCTCTGGCATTGCGGAGCCGTGGCCAAAATACAAAACCAAGGTGCTCCTGAAGAAAGTTCACATTCACCTGGAGGTTACTCACGATCTGGTGTCTTTTAAGAACATGGCATTAATGGACAAAATCCCCCACACCAGAGAAATCACAGCATCAGAGTACCGGTTAAAGAGTGCCATTCATCTCATAAATACAGAAGGGTTCTACAAGCATCCTGGAGACAGCTACTGGATTTCTAAGGAAACAGAAGGCCTGCAGAACGTTTGAGTTTTCCACCTTTTCAAATAGAGGAGGGTAGAAATTTAACAAGGGATCCATCGCTGCATTAGCCCCTGGCCTTACCATGGCTGCTTTTCTGGCTGGAGGTCCCATCATGTCAGCATCAAAGGCAGTCTGTAGTTCCACAGCTGCTATGGCAGAGGGGTAACTCCCAGGTGCCTTACGTTTCAGTGCCTTCTTCTTGGGGAAAGTGACTTTCCCACGCGAAGGCTTCGCAGATGTCATAAAGTTGGCTAGAGTAAAAGGAAGAGAGAACTGATACAGTCTTGCTCTGCCTCAGGAAAAATCCAGGTTCTCTTAATCATTTCCACAGTCCTTCTACACAGTTAAATGCATTTGGCCAGCACAATTACACCGCCATTGCCTGGATTCTCAGGAATCTTTTCCCCATAGTAAACTCTGTCTACCAACAAGCCATACAAAGGAACAAAGAAACCGAAGAGCTACAGTAAATAATAATCCAGGACAAGGGAAACCTCAGACACATAGCAATCCTAAGTGCAAGCTAGGTTCACAAATATAGACAGCTTTTATATTTAAAGTCCTGCTCCCGCTAGGAAAGGAAAAAGCAGCAGTTATAGTAGGACAAGAGCGTATGCAACTGTTGTACCAGCTTCCTCTCCCTTGCAGTGATGTCCCACAGTTAAGTTGTTCTACAAAGTCCACATTTGTAGTGTCATTTTCTAGTCTCCCGTTCCTTACCTAACATCTGGCTGGCAGGAAAAGAAACAAACTAAGAAAAAGAAAGTACACCCTTCGCTTCGTAGCACTGCGTGGCAAAATGCACCCAGCCAGAGTTACGGCATGAGAATTGTCATCTTCTGTCTGTATTTCAGAAGACAACCTAAGTAACTCTTAACCTTCAACACTTACTTTTAGCTTCCTGGCCCTGAAATTGAGCTGCCACTTTCCCTGCTGGTTCAGTATTAAAGAAGCCAGCAGTAGATTTGACAGCAGCTTCCTCCTGCCGAAGCTTCTCTTGTTGTTCTCTCTGTTGCCACTTCTCCCACCGTCTCTCTTCAAAGCTCTTCTCTGGACATTTACGAGTTCCACTCTGCTGAGTGGGCTAGAAGGAAAGAAAAGTAGTGCATGAATAGGACAAAAAAAAAAAAAAAAAAATCCGTGGAGATTTCGTTAAGAAAATCTGATCAGCAATCCCTCCAAAATGGTCTTGATGTGGAACAGCGTATTAATCTCGTTCAGGTTACTGTTGGTTTTTTTGTTTGTTTGTTTGTTTGTTTTTTTCCCATAAAATTCTGCCTGTAACAAGAGCCATGCTTTACTATGGACGCAGTCTCACATATCTGCAATATCCACTATGGCAAGCTTCTTTAAACAGATAGGGTGTTCTGCTGTACATCTATTTATCACATTCTTTTTAAGCAGCAGAAAGTCATACGAGTTCCCCTATACAGTATCCACTGACAGATTGATTTCCTTGAACACAGAACTCTGGCCTTCTGTATTAAATCCTTCATGTCTGACAGATCAAGTCAGTAAGAACAAAAAGAATTCCCTCCACGTTAACTGTGTAGATTTCAGCTGGTGCTAACAGGGTTTCTTTGTTGCTGTGGTATAAACAGACTGATTCCAAGTTTGAGGATTACGGAGTTGTCTGGAAATGCTGCTGGCGATAGGATTTAGACTGCACTGCAGCTCCTACCAGCTGCTGAAGGGTAAGAACACACTCAAGAGGGTGGCACACGGTGAGTAACAAAACTTGTCAGAATTATCAGAAATTGTACGAATGTATGTGTGTCTTCACAGAGGACTCACCTGTACATCAGGTCCAGAGGAAAGTTTAGGAAAAGGCCGGTTCAATTCCACTGCCTTCTTTTCTTCTTTTTCAGGTGCTTTAAAAGAAGACAAAAAAAAGTGTTGTCAACGGCAGAAATAAAGAAAGCTGGGTACTTGTTTCCTTTGTGCATTTATTTCCTTGTGTCCCATGAGAGAGAGAGAGAAAGGCTACAATGTGCAAGCCATTCAGCATTTATCCATGAAGCAGATCCTGAGCAAACTGAACTTGCTCAATATGGGAAGCACCTCACTGGGGCAGGCATTAAAGCATCTTATTACCTGTTAGTTTTGTGCTCCATAAAGATTTCTGCTCTGCTGGGGCAGGTCCGGGTTGTGCTGAGGGAGCTGGCACATCTCCTTCACTCTGCTGCATCCGCAGAGCTTTCTCACGCTTTATTTCTTCCAAGGTTTTAACACGCACTTCTCCTTCTGGCTTGACTTTTCCTGCCGGCTCCTTCGCCTGCCCTTTGCTGGGCCCGGACAGAGCGAGCTGCTTCTTGGACTCACCCTGAATTTTGCTCTTGCTATGGCATTCTCCTGCTTTTTTCTTCTCTTCTACCAAGCGATTATTCTTTTTTTCAGACAAGGCTTCAGAGAAAGTTTGGATGCGACCTGCACGAGCAGCTCTTGCCCCTGCGCTAGAATCTTCAGTTTTACCGTGCCCTTCAGCCTCGGCTTTGGCTTGAGTTTCGCGTCTCTGAAGAGCTTTCTCACGACGGATTTCCTCCAGTGTTTTCACATGGATCTCTCCCATCGGCTTGGCAGCCTTCCCTGTCATCATCAAGAAATGAGGAGAAGCACCAACATTTAAAGAGAGTCCAGCAATATTTTAAGTCTCCAAAATTTGTCAGAGCACTAAGGAAAACTCATCTTGAGCGTTCCCAATAAAGCATCTTAGAACAATATCCTTAGAACAACATTCTCCTCCTCCTCTGAGCCACTTGTATTTTGAAGACCAGCCCTATCCAGAGAGAACTGCTACACAGAAATGCTGCTTTACTTTATTACTTTTTCAGACTGCATTTCAAATTCCTGCTCCTGGCAGTGGTTCTATTCTAATTGTACGTAACGGTTCACAGAAGCAGCTAAAAACCTCGACAAGGCACAAGTAGAAAATAAACACACGCCTAGAGCCAGAGTTCTGATAGTGGCTGTCAGAAGAGCTTCAGCACTCAACCAAGAGGCGTCAGTTCTTTGTTTTCGTTTAAATTAGTTTGTAGGGATGTATGAAAGCAGTCCAAGTTCGTGGAAAGGAAGGAGGAGAAAGCATATTTAATATCTAGCTGTTACCTCTCTCAGTACTGGTCTGTTTAGGAGGTAATCCCAGCCTGTCCTTCAGAGACTTGGGAACTCGAACTGCAAAACAGAAAAAGAACAAATTAGGGAGGCTGCATAATGTCAACTTCAGGTTCACATTTCAAAACAAGACAGGAAAGGTAACTTTGAATCCCAGTGATTACGACCTCAGCCAACATGCAAAAAGAAACATCACTGGAAAAGGACAAACAGAAAGACTAAATACAAAACCCAGGAATCCAATCCAGATGCCCGTTTAGTACCTGTCTCTCTCTTGGGTGCTTTGTCAGCATTTCCCGGAGCCTCTACCTTCTTCCCCAGCCTTTCAGCAAGGCTGCGCTTCACTGGAAGGCTGCCTACATCATCTTCAGAGAAAACAAGGAATATTGTAAGAACTTTTCTTTGCAGGAAGGTTTGAGAACAGTCAACAATAAGCTTCTCTTTTTCAAGCATATTTTCATAGAATTGCCTTTCAGCTGCTAAATGATTTAAATGATTTTTTTTTTTTTTTGCCATTTCTGCAGTCAACACAGATCTTCACTGCAATGTATTTTCCTTTCATACATCACAAATACTCTTTAATGCAGTCATATATAGAAGGCAGCACCTACGTAACAGCTCGTAAAAAGTTCTTACCCGCGGAGGCTTTCCGTTTTCCTTGTCTATCAGCAAGATCTACTCGAACCACAGGTTCCTCCCCTAAAACAAAAGGGAATTTTTTTTTCTATTTCACAGAAACCAGTAGCCAACAGAAATATTATCCTGTTAGCCCACGTCCAAAAAACCCTAGTCAGACACTGTTTTGACAGCTAAACCACATAAACTCATACTTTAACTATAATTAACATGGAAAAAAAATATTAATAGTCTCAGTGCTTGCTTCAAATTCCAGCTGAGATAGTAGAGAGTGAATCTGAGTCTGCTTGACACCTATACTTTGTGCAGAACAAAGCTGCATAAGCAAGCAGAATATTCTTAGGTACAAATGCTGAGAAATATTCCTTTCTAAGGTGAATGTCTACGAGTAAAAGTACTTCCACACTTTTTTCCCTTTAAAAGGCATTTGCACAGCTCTAAACAATTTATACACAAACTCCTGTCATACTGTGTCCACACCTGCCACTGTACGCCTCTTTAATGCTTCAGAAATTGCTTCTTATATAGCACTGGCTTCTACAGCTCGCTCTTCTCGTTACTCTTCTGTTTTTCAGTTACCCCCCTATTGGCATACTGACACTTTTTTTTTTCTCCTGCCACTGCACTTAACCTGAGCACCAAATCTTTCCAGTACAACCAGGGACTTTAAGCATAAAAGCACGTTTTGAACAGAAGGCAGCACCAGAAGGCTAACATGGGTGAATTGTTTTAAGTATTGCTTAACCCTCCAGTTTAGGAGTAATGAAATCAAAACAAAAGCATTCATTATTACCTTTCTTGGAAGACACTGTCACAGTTCTCACCACTGTCCGGACATTTTCCTCTTCTGGAGCAGGAAAAATCATAGAATCAACGGGACGAAGAGAAGATCTTGAAGAACCTTCTGTTCAGAGCAACCAAAACATAAGGAAGTTTACCCAACATAAAAAACTATCACAAAGAACAAAAAACTTTAAATGATTTGTTACTGTCAAAAATACAGCAAGCAGAGCACGTAAAGAAGAGAGGTGACTAATTTGCCTCTGGTTGCCCTTTGAACTCCCATTTAGAATACCAGCTGGCTGAGAATCAGGTTGCTTTATGCCCCCAGCTAAAAATGGAAGTCTGTCCCTCAAGCAGCTCCCAGTCACCATCACCTGCCGTGAACAGGATAAGAAAGTAGGCAATATTAACTCACCACCGTGTCTCTTATTTTTTTCCTTCATCTTCTGCCATTTGATTTCCTCAAGTGTTTTTATTCCAAAATTCAGATTGCCCTCTGAAAACAGGAAACAGTTCGTGAGACAGGCTTAGAGGCACTCACTGAGGACCACAGGTCCTCAGGCTTCTTAGCGCTCAGGAACTTTCTGAAGTATTTCGAATAAAGCCTGTCAACACTCCTCACAAGTGAAAGAGCCATAGAACCAATGGCATTTTGCCCCTCCTTTCATCCTTCAGGGTTCAAAATGTAGTTTTAATTTTAATCCATTTACACGATATTAGATCCATATTTTAATCCATTTACACGATATTAGATCCCTCTATCGTTAGATATGGCTTATCAACAGTGGTTGCAAGGCTGCACGTGCAGCCATTTAAACTCCATGCTGTGGCCCTGTTTTGTTCTCCAAAAGTAAAGAAAAGGAGTTCACCTTTCTGACCCAATGGGCACATGATGGTATTAATGGCAGAAATGAGATCATGGAAATAACCGACTCCATTCAGCACCCCTACATTTTGTTGTGTTTTTACACCACGCTGCTTTTGACTTAACTGTCAAGTTCTTCTGATTTATCCTACTAAGGTGCTGGCATACCTTGTTTAGTAGTAATAGAACTGCCTTTCCGAGTGGAAATCACCCGTAATCCATTTTTGCCTTCCGCAGCTGGATGCTGGACGGGAGTTTTAGTTTCTTCTCCTTCCTCAGAAAGTTGGTCTGAAGGGGAAAAATCGATTCAGTTATGCATAGACCAGGTTGGTCATGATTACGTAGCTCATGCAGTGACACTTCAGCCCATGGTTCATATAAAAAACTTTGTTGCTGTTTTGTTTTTTTTTTTTTTTTTTTTTGTTTGTTTGTTTGTTTGTTTTTAAACAGCTACACTGACCTGATGAACTCCTAAGTAGAATACACTAGGACAAAACATCTAGGACTCTAGATTCTCTCTGCAGCTTTAACTACTACACAACACATTGCTCTTCAGACAGAAAAAAGAAATTTCCTTCCTAGTTTCACATAGAACTTTACACAAAAGACCAGCTAAAGCCAGGAGTGGTTCTAAGCTTTCCTCCAACGTTTCAGCTTCTGTCCACTGACTGCCAGACAAAGCCACCAGTGACCTGGCCAGACTGCCTGCCCTATCGCTAGTCAGACCTCAGGTCATCTGTGATTTATACATTCATTTACAGCACAGATTCCTTCCAACAACCAAAGATTTAACACATTCATTTACAGCACAAATTCCTTCAAGAAACAAAGATTTACACAATCATTTACAGCACAAATTCCTTCCAAGAACCAAAACATGCTCACCATCATCACCTTCATCATCATCTGCAGCATTGATTACAACTGGAGGGTGTGTAGGGCTTGGGACATTTTCAGAGTTTTCCACTTTCGTCACCCCCTTAGCTGTGGAGAGGGATTTGACTGGACAGAAAGTTTGTTTTGCTGCAGTGACATCTGAGCCACTTTCAGATCATCGTCCGCGGACTCAGGCGGACTTGGCAGTGTAGCTAGAGGAAGAGGAGGATCATCGGTAATATGGCAGTTTAAAACTTTGACCACAATGCAAAGAGATGGTAGCAAAGGCAGATAACCCGCACAGACAACGAATTCAGCATCTCCTTTTGCCCATCCCATCACTGCTTACACCGTGAACAATGATTTCCCTTCCAACAACAACACATCTCCCTACCACCCAGCAAAAGAGGAAACAACAGGAAGCAAACTGCAAGGCAAACATCACACAAAGCAAAGAGAAGCTGAGCACGAAAGCAGAAAACAAACACCAGCAGTACACTCGGTGCAGTACACCTATGACTGCAGACCTTTTCCTGCCCTCACAAATGAACAGTTACCTGACGCCCCCTACAGGATTGGCACCCACTAAGTAATACTCAAAATTAATTCTTCAGCGCTTAAAGAAAAAGGACCTAAACTCACTCTTGCTTGGTGGTAAGAATTGTCCATCGATGTAACGTCCCTTTGCATGATGAAAAGCACAGTTGGCTTTCTGACAGCCTCCCGGCTGGTTCTCCCAGTAGCAAGGAATCTCACTGCGCTTTTTCTGAAGACAGAAAGAAAGAAAAGCTCGTGATAACATGCACCTGAGGCTTGCAAAGAGATGCACAGCTCCAGATCGTGACAGCTGTCACAACACAGTGCTGAAACATCATTCCAAAGGTCAGTTTCTCAGTTAAGTGTAGTATTTCTGGGCATATTCACAAAGTTTGCATAAGCTGTAACCACTATGCACACTTAGTTTGGTCATCACTCAGTTTGAGAAGACAGGCACTCTCAGACATCAGTTGAGGGTGGCTTAAACTAATACACCTAGGATTATACTAGGATTATTCAGAGGCAAAAAGAACATCTGAAATTGCCTAGGTTAACCCTGTCTAGAACTACTTCTTGGAGACTTAGTTCTGCTGCACCTTTAACTTTCCCCACTTCCTACCCCAGGCAGCTACAACAGCGTTATCTGAAGGACTGTGGGTCAGAAGACACCTGATAGTTCATTATCAAGCCTGCTCCCATGAGGATAGAACAGCCTGTTTATTACCCCCCTGCTCCAGCAGGTTTTAGCAGTCTATTTAACAGCTATTCTGCATCTCTTGAGAAAACTGTCAGCATCTAATAAAAAAAAATAAACAAATATCTTGCTAAGACATACCTAAGGCATTGATTTTATTTCCCTCTGCTTCCTCCCACCCCCTCTCTTGGTAACAGAAACCAGTATGATTTTGAAGCAAACAAATCTATCCTGCAAAAGCACAATCAGTACACCTACGGCACTGAAAAATGCTTTTGTGGATTTATTTTGAGAACACATTGTTAGGCACTCACGTCAATTTCCATGTGTCTGAATCGGCAGACATTCCTGAAACAACGACCCTCCTGCCACAGCTTGCAGACCGTCTCATTGCCCAGAGCAGCTTCGCAGTGGCGGTAGGCACATTTGTCTCCCTGGAACCAAAAGGAAACCAACAAGGAAAATAGAGTACAGCCTCAAAAATGGCCATGCTGCTGCCTAATGGTGCTACAACTGAATTCACAATCTATCTGGTTCTCAAGTTAACCAAAGACCAGTGCGCTTCCTCCTCCTAATCTACTCCTTCCTGAAAAAAAAGGGGAAAAAAAAAGCAAAGCAAAGGAAAGCCAGCCATACCGTGGTACAGGTAGAATAGAAATAGAAGTAGCAATCGTCTCCTTGTTTAGACATGCCGACGAGTTCTGCTAACAAGCTCGGGTTCTCTCCACAGGGACTTCCTCTGCTCTTGGAGAGAGCTGTCTTCACCCTTGCTTGGGCTGAAAGTCTTCTACTGGCTTGTGGTCAGTGAAATCTTCTTTTTAAAAGTAACCCGAAAGAAAGTAACAAGTGAAAAATAATGAGGAACGAACATTTTTCCAGCTTTCTTCAGTTAATCAAATCAAGTTATCAGTCTCTCAAAAAGAGCAAAGCCTTGAAATCAGCTGTTACATGAACTAACTAAATATTAAAGTTCTGTAAAGCTGCCAGGAGCTTTGTCAGCAAGCGTTCTCTTCCACATCCTCAATAATATGACTTGGAGCACATCTGGAAGCCTGAAAACGGAGTCACTCCTTAAAAAACCACCTGATGATACATGCAAGTCAATAATCAACTATGGCTACAAATAACTTCTCTAGAACACAGTTAGGACGCATTAAACAGCACGTTCCAGGCCCTGTGGGTCTTCGATTTCACCTACCTGGACAACCTCAGCAAAGTTATCGATCTTCAAAGGCTTCCAGTTAACTGCTCCTGTAGGCCGAACCAAGACTGAATCCGTGAATTAATAATAAAGGGGTAGGAAGAATTTTCCTCCTCACTTTGCCAAGGGAACCTCTCATCCACAATTCAAACATAGGATGCGCTTTTAAACAGCTTATAACTAAGAGAGGAAGCAAGTCCATTTGAATGCTCTCTCAGACTGGATGCAGCCACGGTTAGTTAGCTCTTCAAAAAAATAAAAAACAAAAACCAAAACAAAACAAAAACAAAAACAAAAAAAAAACAGCGCATTTAGAGATGAACTCGTGATTCAAAGTGGCTGCAAAAATGAGGCTCCATCTTCCACAGCCGGACAATTTAACTTTTTTTTTTTTTTTTTTTTAATTTAAAATTCAGCATGTTCCAATCTCTGGTCTTCAAGATTTCTTCACCTATTAAGAAAACACAAAAACCTTTCCCCGTCTTTATTACCTGTACAGCAAAAAACATACCAGTGCATCTAAATCCACAGATGTGCATACGCATACACACATCTGTGTTTATACACACACGAGGAGGGAGTGAGAGAAAGTTAGCGAGAGCGACAGTGAAAATCAGAATTTTTGCCTTTTCGACACAGAGAGCGCGTAAAAATTCTCTCATTTTGAGGGAACTAGAAAAAAATGGAGGCTCTACAAAAGATTTTGATGAGTATGCCTTCGAGGCCGATGCTTTGTAACATGAGGGATCTGGGGGCCAGCACACAAACATGCATACGGGTGTACATGCATACAGGATAAACATATCTATACACACAAGCGTGCACAGTATATGTTGTATGATCTCCATATCGAGAACAACTCGTAGCCCTGATCAGACATGTAGAGTTGCAATCAATTAACAGCAGCAAGACAGCAGATCAAGGGTACAGCAAGCTTTGAGAGGCAGGGGAATGCTCACTTTGCCAGTGGCACGGCTGCATGATACCAAGGATTTTGAATTACTTTGATTTTTTGGAAGCAATTTGGTTTTTCTTTCTGCGCTGTAGCTGTGGTGGTTTTACCGTGCTGGGCAGCTAAACCCCACAACCGCTCTCTCACTCCCCCTCCTTTAGATGAGGAGGGGGAGAAGTAAAGCAAAGAACAACTCACGGGTTGAGATAAGGATAATTTAATTAAAGGGAAAAAATTATAATAATTAAATAAAGACTACCATGAACTAAACAATTTAACTAAGGGGAAATAAAAAGGGAAAGGGGAAAAGGGAGGGGAAAAGGAAAAATAAAAAGAAAGGAGGAAAACAAACAAACAAAATAAATGAAGGCTATATGGAAGTGCAGAGGAAAGAAATTACTCTCTACTTCCCACAAATGAGCCATGATTGACCACGTCCTTGAAGCAAGGCCTCAACGCACGCAGCCGGTGTTCGAGAGGAGGACCGACGTTTACCCAACGAGAGCCCACCCCTCCCCTCTTCTTCCTGTTTCCACCTTTTATTGCTGAGTGGGACATCACATGGTATGGAATATCCCTTTGATTGGTTTAGGTCAGCTGCCCTAGTGATGTTTCTCTCCTCACCTTTTTGCCCACCCCCTAGGAGGGTTAGAGAAAGGCCCAATGCTGTGCCACTGCTGCTCAGCAGTAGACACAACACTGGTGTGATAACACTGCTGTTCCAGCTACAAGTACAGAGTACGGCACTGTATGGGCTGCTGCAGGGAAAGTAAACATTCCAGCCAGACCCAGTGCAGTAGCAAATACCACAGGTTTGCCATCACGTGCTGTTCCCTAATCCATATATCCATCATCATCCATTGCTGCAGGATCATGAAAGGTTAGAGAAGACGACTTAGGTCCAATTTAACAGCCAATGAGTTTTCGATGAGCAGAGCTGCAACAGATTTTATTTCGCCACAAGCATTTTTTTTTCTTTTTTTCTGATATGAAGTCAGAAATTTTGATTTTTTTTTTTTTTAAAGACACTAAATGTCACAAAACCTGCAACCAGTTCAAATTAGAGTGATTCTGAATCCTTTCATTAAAACGCTGCACATTTCTGTGCAAATTATTTCTGACTCTTCTGGACAAAAGTGGATGAAATAGTTCTTACAAATTAATAATAAAAGGTTGGAAGCTTTTACTCACACAAACACCAGTGAATTTTCCAGGAAATATTGTTTTGGCAGGGAATTTTCCCAAATCTAAAATAAAGAGAGGAAAAGTTGGGTTCTCATATTAGTTACTGCTTTTGACTGCTGGACAAAGGGAATAAAAACAGTAGTTAAGTGCAAGGTTTCCTTCTCTTCTTTAGTATGGATAGGAATCGTCACTTCGGACCTTTAGCACCTTCAGAAACACACCCAGTGCCATGCAGGTTCCTCTGCAGCTACTTCTAACAATTACTGGTGCTCCTTAGCATGAAGTTTGACTCAAAACACTCTCCAGATTTAGCTCTTTTGACTGCCCAAGGAGCTCATCATTTTGCTTGTTGCCTTCCATTTTCCTGAACACACCGGGAACGCTGTTCAGAATCTGAATGGATCTGGTCTAAGGAATGGGAAGAAAGCAAAACCAACGATACCTTGCAGTATTCCAAATTCCAAAAAAGCAGTCTCATTTTAAAAAGGACCTCAAAAGCTTTTTTTTTTTTTAAACTGACATCTGCCAACATAGCAATCCAAGCGCTAAACCAACTGAAGTTGCCCCTGAAAGCCTGAATAAAAATGAGTAACTCTGGTGCACTCAGCAGGTCTGTAATAGAAGTTGGTAAGGGTTTTAGATTTCTATTTTTTTGCTCCAGGGTGCTGGTAAAATTTTTGCATTAAGAGATTTTGAACCTTTTGTACCAAAGAATTAGAGATGCGCTACAGTGCCAGTAGCTGGGGGTCTGGAAATACACACCAACAAGTGTCATAAGCTTTGCCTTCGCTGAAGGAAGATGAATAGTACAAAGAAAATCTGTCTAGTTTGTTTTACAGGCTTGTCTTTCTCAGTACGGAACAAACTGACCTCCCTGGTCTAACTTTGCAGTGCCTATTCTGCCTTTGTCCTGCAGAGAAGAGCAAGAAAGGAACAAATCTATTTTTGCACCCCAAAAACGCATTAGAGGAGGATTATCACACCCACCTAAGGGTACTTCCTTGTTTGTTTATAAAGCACAAAGCATTTCTCTTGGACAGTCTCTGTTGCTGGCCTCTTTTGTGCCTTCCATTTATAATAAAGATATTAAGATGCTTACCCCTTGCTTGTATTTTTTTGTTTGTTTGTTTTTGTTTTTTTTTAAAGAACAGTGGAAGTGGAGAGTCGGATGACAAGCAAGAACAAACACTAGAAACTCCTTGTTCTGCCCCTGCTTTTTAATCACCCAGCATCACCCCGGCTGCAAAACAGCCTCTGCTGATTTACCTGCTTGTTAAAGCACCCCACAGGCTGCAAGTGCGGTGTGCTAGGTGTCAAGTTATATTTAACGGTGCACACGTAACCATTCATCTTCCCACAGTCGAAGCACAGAACAGCCCCTTGCTAACAGAACTCATCCCTGCTGCTGCAAGAAACCTCAAGGCCTGCAGGAAAACCTCAAGCTAAGAGTTCCAAAGCAAAAGCAGAAAACGCATCATTTGTACTCTTTCTATTTGAGGGAATTCTAGCTGCTAAACGCTGCCTACATCTGAGGGCACGTTCTGAGGCTGCCGGGAAGGACACTCAACACCCACTGACAGCAGGAGTGCAAAGATGCCAGCCAAGAAGGCAAAGGTTAGAGCTGAACGCTGCCTCAGCTTCCTCCAGCAGCCAGCTGGGGGTCACCTTTCACCACGCTCTCTGAGACTCGGAGCCCCGAGTTACCGCAGCCGCCACGTACAGCTGCTCCTTGCTGGCCCAAACTATTTGAAGAGTCTTCAGACTTCAGGGACCTGTTTTACGACAGCCTCAAGATCAAATTCATCTGTTCCTGAAGGCGCTGATCGTCCTGCTGTTTCTGTAGCTGTCAAAGAACAATCCTGAACTGAGGCACTCGTCTGATCAAACAGTGCTTCGGCACAGATTTCTCTTTAGCTTGACACATCAAGGTGAAGAGGAATCGATTCTTGCAAGCAACCTCTCAAGCAGGGATCTGATAAGGTGACCAAAACGACAGATCTGTTGTGCAGATCTGAGCACGTCACTCTGCAGGGAATCACTTTCAAGCCTAAGATGTTTCACCCATCTCCCTGCCCCACAGCGACACAAGGAAAGCTCTTAAGCAATTGCTAGCCTCTCCTCAGTGCTCACGAGTCCCAAATCACTAATTTTACAATATATAAACCATGGCAGCTGGCACCTAGTTGGCACACGGTGACACTGCACACGTTGGCAGTGCTGTCAGGAACTGGAAAGTCAGGGGTGAGGGGGTTAAGGGAAAACTACACATCAGTTTAGCAACTTGGCTCCCGTAGGATACTTCCTATGGCAGGAGTTTTAGCAAAGTCCCTCCCTCAGAGGGACCTGCTGGCTAATTAAAACAGGACTTCTGCTGGAGCAGTCAGAAGGCAGCAGGGTATCAGGAGATATCCAGTGGGCATCACCGTCAGTCTGTGGCAGTTTGGGGTCCAGGTATCAGTGGTTATGCGTGGTTTTCTCTGCTTCACTTTCTCCAAAGCTGTGAAAAAATAGTTCTTTTACAGCACTGTACAGTCACACGTTACGGATGGAACCAGCTGCATCAACTTCCAGTACGACGGTGTTGGAAAAAGGTGCCTTTGGTGGTCAGGAGCACAACAGCTCTGGTGAGGTGTTAATTAAGTGTGTTCTTACATCTGAGTTTCCTCATAGCAGTATGTAGCTGAGGGGGTCCAGGTTTCCCAGGTAAGATTGATGGTTTTTCTCCTACCAAGCACCAGCTCAGTATACAAAGCTCTGTTAATAACACCCAAGCGTGTAGATGTTAAACTGAAACGGCTTTTAAACCTATTTGTTGTTACGAAAATAGCTTAATACACCATCTTCACAGGGTAAAAATTCACATGGAAGGACAAAAAAACCCAGAAGCGCTTCCTGAGCTTCAGTTTACCAACAGCACCATCGGATTTAGATCCTGGCCTGGCAGCCAGGATGCAGGGTCTGTAAGCATTGCTGCGATGTGCAAGTGCCAAGGCAGGTTTCTGGCCTGCCCTGAATAAAATACCTTTTTTTTTTAATACAAACAGCGTGCCAGGTACGCTGTAATGCCAATGTGCCAGCTCAATAGAGGATGTCAAACAACAGAGGCGTTTATCCTAATTTCTGGCATGAAAACACTTTTAACAGCATTCTTTTCATGAAGAAACCCCTCTCTATCTTCTCCAATGCTCCAGGATCTGCAGCAGCCGCGCTGGTACAACCCACACCTTTGCCAAATCTTTTCAGTAACTGTGCTTTACCTCGGCAATGTTGAGGTCACTCCTCTTCCTCCTCCAGCTGAGCAAGCAGCTCGCTGGCTCTGCCACACCGCAGGTGCGGAAGCGAAAGCTGGGAACACAGGAGTCAAACTCTCAGTGCTCACGAAGCCACCAGGGCAGAGGGCTGACACAGAGGCACCCCGGATCCGCTCTCCCTCCCCGCTGCGAGGCTCGCAGCAGCCCCAACCCGAAGCACACACAATGCTTCGCATGGTGATGTCACCGCTGATTCTGAGTCCCCACGTGAGGATCCGCTTCACCACTCTCAACGTTGGTGTTGGTTTTTGATTTTTGTTTTTTTTTTTTTTTCTTTTAAACATTCTCAGCTTATGGGAAACCATCAGGTAAACCACAGATCGCTAGGGAAGAAGGCCCACACGAGGGAAGTCCGTGCTTTTCTTCCAGGCAGTGGCATGTGCTTTAACACGCCGCGTTCGACAAAGCAGCTCTCCCCGTTTTGCTCAGTGGCAACAGGCACGACTGCAACGCACACAGGTGTAGGCAGCACCTGCAGGTCCCAAACCCTTAACCCGTTTTTAGAGAGCACCAATTTTTTAAGTAGTGCTTTTCCCTTAATCCATGACCCCTTCTTTCCTTTATTTCTATCGGGTGGCTCTCCTCCATTTTCCTCCTCAGTGTCTGAGCAGACACTGGGAATCGTTTCCGGAGGAAGGGCACTGCTGAAGCTCCTCCATCTACTCTCCGAGAAAAGAGAGTATGTTAAAGAATACATCTTTCCTTTCTTTTCCCTTTTTTAAATACAATTTCTGAAATCAACGCTGCGGCCTGGCAGCAAATACCTACGGGACTAAAGATGATTCCTCATCCTCACTGTAACGTTGTAGTTAACCTCCCAACGAACCCATCTCCCCAGGCAGCGGCCATTTGAGATGGGAAGGGGCAGAGCAAGAGGAAGCTCTCCTTAGCCTAGCTCTTCCCCCAACACCACCTCGCCACCCAGCACCAAATTCAACTCACCTGCTCCGCCCGATCACTCGAACAGGCGTCCGACGCTGGCACACGCCGCAGCGGTGGTTCTGACGTGCCTTAAATCACCTCTCCGCAGAATATCTCGGGTCTGTACGCTCAAATAACGCAGTATTTGAGAAATAACGCCCAGAGCTCACACTCTGAGTGCAGCCCAACAGCACCGAAGCACCGGTAGGCTAAACATTCCAAACCTGGCAACAAGGCTGACCCAAGCAACAGCACGGAACCCTTCTGCACCTTCAGCGTGGACATCAGCGTAAGGAAACACAGACCTCCTCGATCCAAATTTTAAGCGAGAAACGCAAAAGGTCACCCAACCGGCTTGTTTTCAGCAAGCTAAAGGAGAAATTAAGGCGACAACCAGGTGCATCCAGAGTTAGTCAGATCCTGAAGGCAGTTCCTTGGGGGAACGGAGGAGCAACGCGCCAGATGAGGGCTGCCTTACAGCGCACCCCTTAGAGGCACTGCTACGGAAGGAAGGCAGAAGGTTGGAACTCGAAAGAACTCGCAAGGCGCCCGTTAAGGGGGAAATCTTTCATTTTTTTCTCAGCAGAACCTCCCCTCTCCCTCCCGCCCCCCCCCCCCCCCCATGAAGGCAGACCGGGGACTCTTTGCTTCCTTAGGGAGAGGGCAGGGACGGGGCAGGGTGGTGGGACAGATGGCCAGAGGTTCGGATGGACGGACAGACAGCCGGACAGAGGGCCCAGCAAGGCCTGACGAAGGGCTCAGGAGCGGGAGGGAAGGGCAGGGCGAGGGCAAAGGCAGAGAAGTACAAATCTCTTTTTCCTTGTGATAACTTTTCTTGACCAAAAAACACGATTGTGAATGAGGCAAAATGAAAGATGTAACATGGGGACGTGCGGATACTCACGATGATGCAGCCTTCTGTCCGCATGTTCACCTGCTCATAGAGCCACACCTGGATCCTCGACCTCTGCAGAACGAAGGAGGAGAGTAAGTCGGGCCACAAACACTGAGCACTTTTGTTCTCTCATGTGTTCAGAAATACCTGCTAGCCACAGCCACGACAGCTCCCAAACGCTCCGAGGAGCAACTCTCAGGGGCAGTTCCAATGTGCAATCTGACATTTGAGCGTTATACCATCGGGTGAATACTACACGTTTGGTGAAGAACACGTTTCCAGTCACAAGGGAACACCCCTGCACGCCCGGCTACACGAGGGGGAAATGCCGGGCTCCTTGTGCCCACCAGCACACCGCACAGCTCTCCATCCCCCACAAACCCGTCCCGGGACACAGCCAGGAGCCGAAAACTCACCGAGGGGAATCCCCAGACCCTCCCCACTCCCCCCACACTCCCCAAATCCCCATCCCCGCCCCCTCCCCGCGGTACTCACGTTCTGCAGGTAGCGGAAGATGAGGTTCTAGGGCGCTGCGTTAAGGGCTCAGCACGGGGACGACAGTTCCGGGCTCGGGACAAGGCCCCAAACCCCACAGCGAGGCCTCAGGGCCCCGCGACAAGGCCTCAAGGCCCGGGCCGAGCCCCCTGAGGTCCGAGCCGCCCCCCACCCACCTCCCCGGCACCCCCCAGCCGCAGGAAGGATACGATGGGCTGCACCATCACCTTCTGCACCTTCTGGCCCTGCCCGCGGTACGCCATGGCTGCTGCCGCCTCGCCGCTCCCACTCCCAGCACCGCAGGCAGAAGAGGCGAAGGCTGATGGTAGAACAGGGCTTCTTGGGGTGAAGGGAAAGCGAGGGCAGGTGGGTGCAGTCTCTGAGCTCTCCTCCTCCTGATTTTGCTTTTTCTCCCCCATTTCTGAGCCGGCAGAAGTCCCCGTGAAGTCCTTCGGCACGATGAAGGCCTGCGTGAGCTCCAGCAGCAGTTTCGTCGGCGGAGGTTTTCCCTGGTGGGGCCGGGGCGTCACAGCACACACACACACACACAGAGACGCGTGGTTTTGTCCAAACATTAAGTATTTACAACAAATTCGACAAGCGCTTTTCCTCTGCCAGCAGCAAATGCCTGAGGGCCCCCACAGCTTCACAAATCATAGCGGGAAGTGCCTACCGTGCCGCGAAAAGTTCGGAAAATAATTCAAAATTGATCTGCTAGGGGAAAAAAAACGATGGCTGGTAGCAGGGTACACAATACACCCGAATCTCAGCTCTGTCCTCCGCAGGGTCAGTGCCCACGCCCAAGCGCGATGCTGATGGCACCCGAACATTTGCTGTAGCAGGCAGCAGAGCCAGCAGCTCAGGGGAGCAAGTTTTAAAACCAAGAGGCACTTAAACAACCCTTCATCGACCCCGTGACTGCGGCAGAGTCCCGACTGCTCGCCCCGGAGTCCTCACACAGGCAAAAAGCACCAACCAAAGCCTGGGGGAACTTTGGTATAGCACAAGAGAAGGGAGTGGGGGTAGCGGAGCCACATGGCAGAGCTGCTGCTTTTCACCATTTGATCCTCCCTGATAATTGAAAGGAAGGCTGGGTGGGCTGACCCCCACCCCCATTCCTGGCAGCAAGTTTGGTCCACAACACACTGGAATAACGATTCTGCTCCCTCCCACCCCTACAGCTTCATCATCTGACACGGGTACAGTCAAAACAATGGCATACACGAGTAAAAGTCAAGAGTTGACATAGTAACTCCAGGATTTGGCTATCAACTGTCCGAGAAATCAGAACACCGAAGCTTCACAATGTGCCCAACATCGAGTTGTGCCAAGGGCGGAGGAAGGAAGAAGCTTTACATTTAAGCCTTCAGAGCATCGCTCCATCAGAAGATCCATTTGCAGCCACCATGGCGTGCCAATGGAGATCTTTCTGTGCCAAAAGAAGTGCTTTGTCCTCTCGATATCGAAGGTAACCACCTATAGTTACAGAACGGATGCACAAGACCTTAACTCTGACCAGCAGGGAAATTTAGGACAACTGAGCGCAGATCCTGCCAATTTCTACCACTTCGGACTGTGCTTTAAGTCTCATTGCAAAGCCTCAGTTAGAAAAAGGATCACCTCGGGGTATCCAACAAGAAGAACAGTTTTAATTTTTTTTTTTTTAATTATACCGTAGGACTACGCAGTTCAACTGTCAATCATCTCGGAGAGTTCAAGGAGGAGGTCATCCTCGTCCTTCCCTGGGTCTAAGTCGATTTCAGCTTCCAGCCTGCCTCCTGAGATTTCCCAAAGTAGCTTCTCAAAATCTTCATCCGCAGATAAGGGCACGTTCCCTGTGGAACTCAGCCAGCGTGTCCGTGCCTCTTCTGGCTGGGAAGAAGCTGAGGTCGAGGTCTCGAGATCCATCTCCATCTGCTCCTCAAATCTTTCCGGGCTTCCAAGACGCACTTCAGGTCTTGGGAGAGCAAGAAAGAACAATCGGGACATGCCATTTCTTAACGGGAAATCCCTTTCCTGCAAACCGGCTCTTAAAACTGTAGGCAAGCCCTCCTATGCTTCAATCTTACACAGGGATTGTTATCAATCAACCCAGGGCTACATTTAGAGCCCGATGTGTTACCAGGTACATTTTTCAGTCTGGGGGTTTATCTGTGAAGCCAGGGCACCTGGAGTTGAGGTGGCATTCTTGAGGACCAAAAGGCAGAGGACACTACTCATCATCTATCACCTCACGAGGAAGTAGAACTTCACCTCATCCTCGTTTAGGTATTCAGACAACCCAAGAAGTCACCGGAAAGCTGTGCTGACTTGCAGCATTTCAAGAAAGCCTAATTAAGCAATCCTGCTAGCTGCTAGAAAGTGGTTTCAGGTGACTTATTCCTTTGATGGATTTTGGCTTCAATTATCTCAGAACCCTCATTTTTTCCCACATGTGACAGAACTTGTTTCCCTGGGGATATACACTGATTAAGAAAAAGAACAAGTTGGGGTTGTCACCTGTTTTGGGGATTTTCTTCAAGTCTGATGGCTGGGACGTGCTCCGGCACGTCTGAAACACCCTAGAAAGCAGCAAAACAGTATTTATGACACATGGGTAAAAGATTCCTTAATAGCTTTTTCCTCCACACTGCTTCTCCTCTGGCATTGCGGAGCCGTGGCCAAAATACAAAACCAAGGTGCTCCTGAAGAAAGTTCACATTCACCTGGAGGTTACTCACGATCTGGTGTCTTTTAAGAACATGGCATTAATGGACAAAATCCCCCACACCAGAGAAATCACAGCATCAGAGTACCGGTTAAAGAGTGCCATTCATCTCATAAATACAGAAGGGTTCTACAAGCATCCTGGAGACAGCTACTGGATTTCTAAGGAAACAGAAGGCCTGCAGAACGTTTGAGTTTTCCACCTTTTCAAATAGAGGAGGGTAGAAATTTAACAAGGGATCCATCGCTGCATTAGCCCCTGGCCTTACCATGGCTGCTTTTCTGGCTGGAGGTCCCATCATGTCAGCATCAAAGGCAGTCTGTAGTTCCACAGCTGCTATGGCAGAGGGGTAACTCCCAGGTGCCTTACGTTTCAGTGCCTTCTTCTTGGGGAAAGTGACTTTCCCACGCGAAGGCTTCGCAGATGTCATAAAGTTGGCTAGAGTAAAAGGAAGAGAGAACTGATACAGTCTTGCTCTGCCTCAGGAAAAATCCAGGTTCTCTTAATCATTTCCACAGTCCTTCTACACAGTTAAATGCATTTGGCCAGCACAATTACACCGCCATTGCCTGGATTCTCAGGAATCTTTTCCCCATAGTAAACTCTGTCTACCAACAAGCCATACAAAGGAACAAAGAAACCGAAGAGCTACAGTAAATAATAATCCAGGACAAGGGAAACCTCAGACACATAGCAATCCTAAGTGCAAGCTAGGTTCACAAATATAGACAGCTTTTATATTTAAAGTCCTGCTCCCGCTAGGAAAGGAAAAAGCAGCAGTTATAGTAGGACAAGAGCGTATGCAACTGTTGTACCAGCTTCCTCTCCCTTGCAGTGATGTCCCACAGTTAAGTTGTTCTACAAAGTCCACATTTGTAGTGTCATTTTCTAGTCTCCCGTTCCTTACCTAACATCTGGCTGGCAGGAAAAGAAACAAACTAAGAAAAAGAAAGTACACCCTTCGCTTCGTAGCACTGCGTGGCAAAATGCACCCAGCCAGAGTTACGGCATGAGAATTGTCATCTTCTGTCTGTATTTCAGAAGACAACCTAAGTAACTCTTAACCTTCAACACTTACTTTTAGCTTCCTGGCCCTGAAATTGAGCTGCCACTTTCCCTGCTGGTTCAGTATTAAAGAAGCCAGCAGTAGATTTGACAGCAGCTTCCTCCTGCCGAAGCTTCTCTTGTTGTTCTCTCTGTTGCCACTTCTCCCACCGTCTCTCTTCAAAGCTCTTCTCTGGACATTTACGAGTTCCACTCTGCTGAGTGGGCTAGAAGGAAAGAAAAGTAGTGCATGAATAGGACAAAAAAAAAAAAAAAAAAATCCGTGGAGATTTCGTTAAGAAAATCTGATCAGCAATCCCTCCAAAATGGTCTTGATGTGGAACAGCGTATTAATCTCGTTCAGGTTACTGTTGGTTTTTTTGTTTGTTTGTTTGTTTGTTTTTTTCCCATAAAATTCTGCCTGTAACAAGAGCCATGCTTTACTATGGACGCAGTCTCACATATCTGCAATATCCACTATGGCAAGCTTCTTTAAACAGATAGGGTGTTCTGCTGTACATCTATTTATCACATTCTTTTTAAGCAGCAGAAAGTCATACGAGTTCCCCTATACAGTATCCACTGACAGATTGATTTCCTTGAACACAGAACTCTGGCCTTCTGTATTAAATCCTTCATGTCTGACAGATCAAGTCAGTAAGAACAAAAAGAATTCCCTCCACGTTAACTGTGTAGATTTCAGCTGGTGCTAACAGGGTTTCTTTGTTGCTGTGGTATAAACAGACTGATTCCAAGTTTGAGGATTACGGAGTTGTCTGGAAATGCTGCTGGCGATAGGATTTAGACTGCACTGCAGCTCCTACCAGCTGCTGAAGGGTAAGAACACACTCAAGAGGGTGGCACACGGTGAGTAACAAAACTTGTCAGAATTATCAGAAATTGTACGAATGTATGTGTGTCTTCACAGAGGACTCACCTGTACATCAGGTCCAGAGGAAAGTTTAGGAAAAGGCCGGTTCAATTCCACTGCCTTCTTTTCTTCTTTTTCAGGTGCTTTAAAAGAAGACAAAAAAAAGTGTTGTCAACGGCAGAAATAAAGAAAGCTGGGTACTTGTTTCCTTTGTGCATTTATTTCCTTGTGTCCCATGAGAGAGAGAGAGAAAGGCTACAATGTGCAAGCCATTCAGCATTTATCCATGAAGCAGATCCTGAGCAAACTGAACTTGCTCAATATGGGAAGCACCTCACTGGGGCAGGCATTAAAGCATCTTATTACCTGTTAGTTTTGTGCTCCATAAAGATTTCTGCTCTGCTGGGGCAGGTCCGGGTTGTGCTGAGGGAGCTGGCACATCTCCTTCACTCTGCTGCATCCGCAGAGCTTTCTCACGCTTTATTTCTTCCAAGGTTTTAACACGCACTTCTCCTTCTGGCTTGACTTTTCCTGCCGGCTCCTTCGCCTGCCCTTTGCTGGGCCCGGACAGAGCGAGCTGCTTCTTGGACTCACCCTGAATTTTGCTCTTGCTATGGCATTCTCCTGCTTTTTTCTTCTCTTCTACCAAGCGATTATTCTTTTTTTCAGACAAGGCTTCAGAGAAAGTTTGGATGCGACCTGCACGAGCAGCTCTTGCCCCTGCGCTGGAATCTTCAGTTTTACCGTGCCCTTCAGCCTCGGCTTTGGCTTGAGTTTCGCGTCTCTGAAGAGCTTTCTCACGACGGATTTCCTCCAGTGTTTTCACATGGATCTCTCCCATCGGCTTGGCAGCCTTCCCTGTCATCATCAAGAAATGAGGAGAAGCACCAACATTTAAAGAGAGTCCAGCAATATTTTAAGTCTCCAAAATTTGTCAGAGCACTAAGGAAAACTCATCTTGAGCGTTCCCAATAAAGCATCTTAGAACAATATCCTTAGAACAACATTCTCCTCCTCCTCTGAGCCACTTGTATTTTGAAGACCAGCCCTATCCAGAGAGAACTGCTACGCAGAAATGCTGCTTTACTTTATTACTTTTTCAGACTGCATTTCAAATTCCTGCTCCTGGCAGTGGTTCTATTCTAATTGTACGTAACGGTTCACAGAAGCAGCTAAAAACCTCGACAAGGCACAAGTAGAAAATAAACACACGCCTAGAGCCAGAGTTCTGATAGTGGCTGTCAGAAGAGCTTCAGCACTCAACCAAGAGGCGTCAGTTCTTTGTTTTCGTTTAAATTAGTTTGTAGGGATGTATGAAAGCAGTCCAAGTTCGTGGAAAGGAAGGAGGAGAAAGCATATTTAATATCTAGCTGTTACCTCTCTCAGTACTGGTCTGTTTAGGAGGTAATCCCAGCCTGTCCTTCAGAGACTTGGGAACTCGAACTGCAAAACAGAAAAAGAACAAATTAGGGAGGCTGCATAATGTCAACTTCAGGTTCACATTTCAAAACAAGACAGGAAAGGTAACTTTGAATCCCAGTGATTACGACCTCAGCCAACATGCAAAAAGAAACATCACTGGAAAAGGACAAACAGAAAGACTAAATACAAAACCCAGGAATCCAATCCAGATGCCCGTTTAGTACCTGTCTCTCTCTTGGGTGCTTTGTCAGCATTTCCCGGAGCCTCTACCTTCTTCCCCAGCCTTTCAGCAAGGCTGCGCTTCACTGGAGGGCTGCCTACATCATCTTCAGAGAAAACAAGGAATATTGTAAGAACTTTTCTTTGCAGGAAGGTTTGAGAACAGTCAACAATAAGCTTCTCTTTTTCAAGCATATTTTCATAGAATTGCCTTTCAGCTGCTAAATGATTTAAATGATTTTTTTTTTTTTTTGCCATTTCTGCAGTCAACACAGATCTTCACTGCAATGTATTTTCCTTTCATACATCACAAATACTCTTTAATGCAGTCATATATAGAAGGCAGCACCTACGTAACAGCTCGTAAAAAGTTCTTACCCGCGGAGGCTTTCCGTTTTCCTTGTCTATCAGCAAGATCTACTCGAACCACAGGTTCCTCCCCTAAAACAAAAGGGAATTTTTTTTTCTATTTCACAGAAACCAGTAGCCAACAGAAATATTATCCTGTTAGCCCACGTCCAAAAAACCCTAGTCAGACACTGTTTTGACAGCTAAACCACATAAACTCATACTTTAACTATAATTAACATGGAAAAAAAATATTAATAGTCTCAGTGCTTGCTTCAAATTCCAGCTGAGATAGTAGAGAGTGAATCTGAGTCTGCTTGACACCTATACTTTGTGCAGAACAAAGCTGCATAAGCAAGCAGAATATTCTTAGGTACAAATGCTGAGAAATATTCCTTTCTAAGGTGAATGTCTACGAGTAAAAGTACTTCCACACTTTTTTCCCTTTAAAAGGCATTTGCACAGCTCTAAACAATTTATACACAAACTCCTGTCATACTGTGTCCACACCTGCCACTGTACGCCTCTTTAATGCTTCAGAAATTGCTTCTTATATAGCACTGGCTTCTACAGCTCGCTCTTCTCGTTACTCTTCTGTTTTTCAGTTACCCCCCTATTGGCATACTGACACTTTTTTTTTTCTCCTGCCACTGCACTTAACCTGAGCACCAAATCTTTCCAGTACAACCAGGGACTTTAAGCATAAAAGCACGTTTTGAACAGAAGGCAGCACCAGAAGGCTAACATGGGTGAATTGTTTTAAGTATTGCTTAACCCTCCAGTTTAGGAGTAATGAAATCAAAACAAAAGCATTCATTATTACCTTTCTTGGAAGACACTGTCACAGTTCTCACCACTGTCCGGACATTTTCCTCTTCTGGAGCAGGAAAAATCATAGAATCAACGGGACGAAGAGAAGATCTTGAAGAACCTTCTGTTCAGAGCAACCAAAACATAAGGAAGTTTACCCAACATAAAAAACTATCACAAAGAACAAAAAACTTTAAATGATTTGTTACTGTCAAAAATACAGCAAGCAGAGCACGTAAAGAAGAGAGGTGACTAATTTGCCTCTGGTTGCCCTTTGAACTCCCATTTAGAATACCAGCTGGCTGAGAATCAGGTTGCTTTATGCCCCCAGCTAAAAATGGAAGTCTGTCCCTCAAGCAGCTCCCAGTCACCATCACCTGCCGTGAACAGGATAAGAAAGTAGGCAATATTAACTCACCACCGTGTCTCTTATTTTTTTCCTTCATCTTCTGCCATTTGATTTCCTCAAGTGTTTTTATTCCAAAATTCAGATTGCCCTCTGAAAACAGGAAACAGTTCGTGAGACAGGCTTAGAGGCACTCACTGAGGACCACAGGTCCTCAGGCTTCTTAGCGCTCAGGAACTTTCTGAAGTATTTCGAATAAAGCCTGTCAACACTCCTCACAAGTGAAAGAGCCATAGAACCAATGGCATTTTGCCCCTCCTTTCATCCTTCAGGGTTCAAAATGTAGTTTTAATTTTAATCCATTTACACGATATTAGATCCATATTTTAATCCATTTACACGATATTAGATCCCTCTATCGTTAGATATGGCTTATCAACAGTGGTTGCAAGGCTGCACGTGCAGCCATTTAAACTCCATGCTGTGGCCCTGTTTTGTTCTCCAAAAGTAAAGAAAAGGAGTTCACCTTTCTGACCCAATGGGCACATGATGGTATTAATGGCAGAAATGAGATCATGGAAATAACCGACTCCATTCAGCACCCCTACATTTTGTTGTGTTTTTACACCACGCTGCTTTTGACTTAACTGTCAAGTTCTTCTGATTTATCCTACTAAGGTGCTGGCATACCTTGTTTAGTAGTAATAGAACTGCCTTTCCGAGTGGAAATCACCCGTAATCCATTTTTGCCTTCCGCAGCTGGATGCTGGACGGGAGTTTTAGTTTCTTCTCCTTCCTCAGAAAGTTGGTCTGAAGGGGAAAAATCGATTCAGTTATGCATAGACCAGGTTGGTCATGATTACGTAGCTCATGCAGTGACACTTCAGCCCATGGTTCATATAAAAAACTTTGTTGCTGTTTTGTTTTTTTTTTTTTTTGTTTGTTTGTTTGTTTGTTTGTTTTTAAACAGCTACACTGACCTGATGAACTCCTAAGTAGAATACACTAGGACAAAACATCTAGGACTCTAGATTCTCTCTGCAGCTTTAACTACTACACAACACATTGCTCTTCAGACAGAAAAAAGAAATTTCCTTCCTAGTTTCACATAGAACTTTACACAAAAGACCAGCTAAAGCCAGGAGTGGTTCTAAGCTTTCCTCCAACGTTTCAGCTTCTGTCCACTGACTGCCAGACAAAGCCACCAGTGACCTGGCCAGACTGCCTGCCCTATCGCTAGTCAGACCTCAGGTCATCTGTGATTTATACACTCATTTACAGCACAGATTCCTTCCAACAACCAAAGATTTAACACATTCATTTACAGCACAAATTCCTTCAAGAAACAAAGATTTACACAATCATTTACAGCACAAATTCCTTCCAAGAACCAAAACATGCTCACCATCATCACCTTCATCATCATCTGCAGCATTGATTACAACTGGAGGGTGTGTAGGGCTTGGGACATTTTCAGAGTTTTCCACTTTCGTCACCCCCTTAGCTGTGGAGAGGGATTTGACTGGACAGAAAGTTTGTTTTGCTGCAGTGACATCTGAGCCACTTTCAGATCATCGTCCGCGGACTCAGGCGGACTTGGCAGTGTAGCTAGAGGAAGAGGAGGATCATCGGTAATATGGCAGTTTAAAACTTTGACCACAATGCAAAGAGATGGTAGCAAAGGCAGATAACCCGCACAGACAACGAATTCAGCATCTCCTTTTGCCCATCCCATCACTGCTTACACCGTGAACAATGATTTCCCTTCCAACAACAACACATCTCCCTACCACCCAGCAAAAGAGGAAACAACAGGAAGCAAACTGCAAGGCAAACATCACACAAAGCAAAGAGAAGCTGAGCACGAAAGCAGAAAACAAACACCAGCAGTACACTCGGTGCAGTACACCTATGACTGCAGACCTTTTCCTGCCCTCACAAATGAACAGTTACCTGACGCCCCCTACAGGATTGGCACCCACTAAGTAATACTCAAAATTAATTCTTCAGCGCTTAAAGAAAAAGGACCTAAACTCACTCTTGCTTGGTGGTAAGAATTGTCCATCGATGTAACGTCCCTTTGCATGATGAAAAGCACAGTTGGCTTTCTGACAGCCTCCCGGCTGGTTCTCCCAGTAGCAAGGAATCTCACTGCGCTTTTTCTGAAGACAGAAAGAAAGAAAAGCTCGTGATAACATGCACCTGAGGCTTGCAAAGAGATGCACAGCTCCAGATCGTGACAGCTGTCACAACACAGTGCTGAAACATCATTCCAAAGGTCAGTTTCTCAGTTAAGTGTAGTATTTCTGGGCATATTCACAAAGTTTGCATAAGCTGTAACCACTATGCACACTTAGTTTGGTCATCACTCAGTTTGAGAAGACAGGCACT
The DNA here is from genome assembly GCF_965140915.1 of Aythya marila. Lineage (NCBI taxonomy): Eukaryota > Metazoa > Chordata > Aves > Anseriformes > Anatidae > Aythya > Aythya marila. The sequence continues at coordinate 78,731 of NW_028136855.1, read as the reverse complement.
CTCAGACATCAGTTGAGGGTGGCTTAAACTAATACACCTAGGATTATACTAGGATTATTCAGAGGCAAAAAGAACATCTGAAATTGCCTAGGTTAACCCTGTCTAGAACTACTTCTTGGAGACTTAGTTCTGCTGCACCTTTAACTTTCCCCACTTCCTACCCCAGGCAGCTACAACAGCGTTATCTGAAGGACTGTGGGTCAGAAGACACCTGATAGTTCATTATCAAGCCTGCTCCCATGAGGATAGAACAGCCTGTTTATTACCCCCCTGCTCCAGCAGGTTTTAGCAGTCTATTTAACAGCTATTCTGCATCTCTTGAGAAAACTGTCAGCATCTAATAAAAAAAAATAAACAAATATCTTGCTAAGACATACCTAAGGCATTGATTTTATTTCCCTCTGCTTCCTCCCACCCCCTCTCTTGGTAACAGAAACCAGTATGATTTTGAAGCAAACAAATCTATCCTGCAAAAGCACAATCAGTACACCTACGGCACTGAAAAATGCTTTTGTGGATTTATTTTGAGAACACATTGTTAGGCACTCACGTCAATTTCCATGTGTCTGAATCGGCAGACATTCCTGAAACAACGACCCTCCTGCCACAGCTTGCAGACCGTCTCATTGCCCAGAGCAGCTTCGCAGTGGCGGTAGGCACATTTGTCTCCCTGGAACCAAAAGGAAACCAACAAGGAAAATAGAGTACAGCCTCAAAAATGGCCATGCTGCTGCCTAATGGTGCTACAACTGAATTCACAATCTATCTGGTTCTCAAGTTAACCAAAGACCAGTGCGCTTCCTCCTCCTAATCTACTCCTTCCTGAAAAAAAGGGGAAAAAAAAAGCAAAGCAAAGGAAAGCCAGCCATACCGTGGTACAGGTAGAATAGAAATAGAAGTAGCAATCGTCTCCTTGTTTAGACATGCCGACGAGTTCTGCTAACAAGCTCGGGTTCTCTCCACAGGGACTTCCTCTGCTCTTGGAGAGAGCTGTCTTCACCCTTGCTTGGGCTGAAAGTCTTCTACTGGCTTGTGGTCAGTGAAATCTTCTTTTTAAAAGTAACCCGAAAGAAAGTAACAAGTGAAAAATAATGAGGAACGAACATTTTTCCAGCTTTCTTCAGTTAATCAAATCAAGTTATCAGTCTCTCAAAAAGAGCAAAGCCTTGAAATCAGCTGTTACATGAACTAACTAAATATTAAAGTTCTGTAAAGCTGCCAGGAGCTTTGTCAGCAAGCGTTCTCTTCCACATCCTCAATAATATGACTTGGAGCACATCTGGAAGCCTGAAAACGGAGTCACTCCTTAAAAAACCACCTGATGATACATGCAAGTCAATAATCAACTATGGCTACAAATAACTTCTCTAGAACACAGTTAGGACGCATTAAACAGCACGTTCCAGGCCCTGTGGGTCTTCGATTTCACCTACCTGGACAACCTCAGCAAAGTTATCGATCTTCAAAGGCTTCCAGTTAACTGCTCCTGTAGGCCGAACCAAGACTGAATCCGTGAATTAATAATAAAGGGGTAGGAAGAATTTTCCTCCTCACTTTGCCAAGGGAACCTCTCATCCACAATTCAAACATAGGATGCGCTTTTAAACAGCTTATAACTAAGAGAGGAAGCAAGTCCATTTGAATGCTCTCTCAGACTGGATGCAGCCACGGTTAGTTAGCTCTTCAAAAAAATAAAAAACAAAAACCAAAACAAAACAAAAACAAAAACAAAAAAAAAAACAGCGCATTTAGAGATGAACTCGTGATTCAAAGTGGCTGCAAAAATGAGGCTCCATCTTCCACAGCCGGACAATTTAACTTTTTTTTTTTTTTTTTTTAATTTAAAATTCAGCATGTTCCAATCTCTGGTCTTCAAGATTTCTTCACCTATTAAGAAAACACAAAAACCTTTCCCCGTCTTTATTACCTGTACAGCAAAAAACATACCAGTGCATCTAAATCCACAGATGTGCATACGCATACACACATCTGTGTTTATACACACACGAGGAGGGAGTGAGAGAAAGTTAGCGAGAGCGACAGTGAAAATCAGAATTTTTGCCTTTTCGACACAGAGAGCGCGTAAAAATTCTCTCATTTTGAGGGAACTAGAAAAAAATGGAGGCTCTACAAAAGATTTTGATGAGTATGCCTTCGAGGCCGATGCTTTGTAACATGAGGGATCTGGGGGCCAGCACACAAACATGCATACGGGTGTACATGCATACAGGATAAACATATCTATACACACAAGCGTGCACAGTATATGTTGTATGATCTCCATATCGAGAACAACTCGTAGCCCTGATCAGACATGTAGAGTTGCAATCAATTAACAGCAGCAAGACAGCAGATCAAGGGTACAGCAAGCTTTGAGAGGCAGGGGAATGCTCACTTTGCCAGTGGCACGGCTGCATGATACCAAGGATTTTGAATTACTTTGATTTTTTGGAAGCAATTTGGTTTTTCTTTCTGCGCTGTAGCTGTGGTGGTTTTACCGTGCTGGGCAGCTAAACCCCACAACCGCTCTCTCACTCCCCCTCCTTTAGATGAGGAGGGGGAGAAGTAAAGCAAAGAACAACTCACGGGTTGAGATAAGGATAATTTAATTAAAGGGAAAAAATTATAATAATTAAATAAAGACTACCATGAACTAAACAATTTAACTAAGGGGAAATAAAAAGGGAAAGGGGAAAAGGGAGGGGAAAAGGAAAAATAAAAAGAAAGGAGGAAAACAAACAAACAAAATAAATGAAGGCTATATGGAAGTGCAGAGGAAAGAAATTACTCTCTACTTCCCACAAATGAGCCATGATTGACCACGTCCTTGAAGCAAGGCCTCAACGCACGCAGCCGGTGTTCGAGAGGAGGACCGACGTTTACCCAACGAGAGCCCACCCCTCCCCTCTTCTTCCTGTTTCCACCTTTTATTGCTGAGTGGGACATCACATGGTATGGAATATCCCTTTGATTGGTTTAGGTCAGCTGCCCTAGTGATGTTTCTCTCCTCACCTTTTTGCCCACCCCCTAGGAGGGTTAGAGAAAGGCCCAATGCTGTGCCACTGCTGCTCAGCAGTAGACACAACACTGGTGTGATAACACTGCTGTTCCAGCTACAAGTACAGAGTACGGCACTGTATGGGCTGCTGCAGGGAAAGTAAACATTCCAGCCAGACCCAGTGCAGTAGCAAATACCACAGGTTTGCCATCACGTGCTGTTCCCTAATCCATATATCCATCATCATCCATTGCTGCAGGATCATGAAAGGTTAGAGAAGACGACTTAGGTCCAATTTAACAGCCAATGAGTTTTCGATGAGCAGAGCTGCAACAGATTTTATTTCGCCACAAGCATTTTTTTTTCTTTTTTTCTGATATGAAGTCAGAAATTTTGATTTTTTTTTTTTTTAAAGACACTAAATGTCACAAAACCTGCAACCAGTTCAAATTAGAGTGATTCTGAATCCTTTCATTAAAACGCTGCACATTTCTGTGCAAATTATTTCTGACTCTTCTGGACAAAAGTGGATGAAATAGTTCTTACAAATTAATAATAAAAGGTTGGAAGCTTTTACTCACACAAACACCAGTGAATTTTCCAGGAAATATTGTTTTGGCAGGGAATTTTCCCAAATCTAAAATAAAGAGAGGAAAAGTTGGGTTCTCATATTAGTTACTGCTTTTGACTGCTGGACAAAGGGAATAAAAACAGTAGTTAAGTGCAAGGTTTCCTTCTCTTCTTTAGTATGGATAGGAATCGTCACTTCGGACCTTTAGCACCTTCAGAAACACACCCAGTGCCATGCAGGTTCCTCTGCAGCTACTTCTAACAATTACTGGTGCTCCTTAGCATGAAGTTTGACTCAAAACACTCTCCAGATTTAGCTCTTTTGACTGCCCAAGGAGCTCATCATTTTGCTTGTTGCCTTCCATTTTCCTGAACACACCGGGAACGCTGTTCAGAATCTGAATGGATCTGGTCTAAGGAATGGGAAGAAAGCAAAACCAACGATACCTTGCAGTATTCCAAATTCCAAAAAAGCAGTCTCATTTTAAAAAGGACCTCAAAAGCTTTTTTTTTTTTTAAACTGACATCTGCCAACATAGCAATCCAAGCGCTAAACCAACTGAAGTTGCCCCTGAAAGCCTGAATAAAAATGAGTAACTCTGGTGCACTCAGCAGGTCTGTAATAGAAGTTGGTAAGGGTTTTAGATTTCTATTTTTTTGCTCCAGGGTGCTGGTAAAATTTTTGCATTAAGAGATTTTGAACCTTTTGTACCAAAGAATTAGAGATGCGCTACAGTGCCAGTAGCTGGGGGTCTGGAAATACACACCAACAAGTGTCATAAGCTTTGCCTTCGCTGAAGGAAGATGAATAGTACAAAGAAAATCTGTCTAGTTTGTTTTACAGGCTTGTCTTTCTCAGTACGGAACAAACTGACCTCCCTGGTCTAACTTTGCAGTGCCTATTCTGCCTTTGTCCTGCAGAGAAGAGCAAGAAAGGAACAAATCTATTTTTGCACCCCAAAAACGCATTAGAGGAGGATTATCACACCCACCTAAGGGTACTTCCTTGTTTGTTTATAAAGCACAAAGCATTTCTCTTGGACAGTCTCTGTTGCTGGCCTCTTTTGTGCCTTCCATTTATAATAAAGATATTAAGATGCTTACCCCTTGCTTGTATTTTTTTGTTTGTTTGTTTTTGTTTTTTTTTAAAGAACAGTGGAAGTGGAGAGTCGGATGACAAGCAAGAACAAACACTAGAAACTCCTTGTTCTGCCCCTGCTTTTTAATCACCCAGCATCACCCCGGCTGCAAAACAGCCTCTGCTGATTTACCTGCTTGTTAAAGCACCCCACAGGCTGCAAGTGCGGTGTGCTAGGTGTCAAGTTATATTTAACGGTGCACACGTAACCATTCATCTTCCCACAGTCGAAGCACAGAACAGCCCCTTGCTAACAGAACTCATCCCTGCTGCTGCAAGAAACCTCAAGGCCTGCAGGAAAACCTCAAGCTAAGAGTTCCAAAGCAAAAGCAGAAAACGCATCATTTGTACTCTTTCTATTTGAGGGAATTCTAGCTGCTAAACGCTGCCTACATCTGAGGGCACGTTCTGAGGCTGCCGGGAAGGACACTCAACACCCACTGACAGCAGGAGTGCAAAGATGCCAGCCAAGAAGGCAAAGGTTAGAGCTGAACGCTGCCTCAGCTTCCTCCAGCAGCCAGCTGGGGGTCACCTTTCACCACGCTCTCTGAGACTCGGAGCCCCGAGTTACCGCAGCCGCCACGTACAGCTGCTCCTTGCTGGCCCAAACTATTTGAAGAGTCTTCAGACTTCAGGGACCTGTTTTACGACAGCCTCAAGATCAAATTCATCTGTTCCTGAAGGCGCTGATCGTCCTGCTGTTTCTGTAGCTGTCAAAGAACAATCCTGAACTGAGGCACTCGTCTGATCAAACAGTGCTTCGGCACAGATTTCTCTTTAGCTTGACACATCAAGGTGAAGAGGAATCGATTCTTGCAAGCAACCTCTCAAGCAGGGATCTGATAAGGTGACCAAAACGACAGATCTGTTGTGCAGATCTGAGCACGTCACTCTGCAGGGAATCACTTTCAAGCCTAAGATGTTTCACCCATCTCCCTGCCCCACAGCGACACAAGGAAAGCTCTTAAGCAATTGCTAGCCTCTCCTCAGTGCTCACGAGTCCCAAATCACTAATTTTACAATATATAAACCATGGCAGCTGGCACCTAGTTGGCACACGGTGACACTGCACACGTTGGCAGTGCTGTCAGGAACTGGAAAGTCAGGGGTGAGGGGGTTAAGGGAAAACCACACATCAGTTTAGCAACTTGGCTCCCGTAGGATACTTCCTACGGCAGGAGTTTTAGCAAAGTCCCTCCCTCAGAGGGACCTGCTGGCTAATTAAAACAGGACTTCTGCTGGAGCAGTCAGAAGGCAGCAGGGTATCAGGAGATATCCAGTGGGCATCACCGTCAGTCTGTGGCAGTTTGGGGTCCAGGTATCAGTGGTTATGCGTGGTTTTCTCTGCTTCACTTTCTCCAAAGCTGTGAAAAAATAGTTCTTTTACAGCACTGTACAGTCACACGTTACGGATGGAACCAGCTGCATCAACTTCCAGTACGACGGTGTTGGAAAAAGGTGCCTTTGGTGGTCAGGAGCACAACAGCTCTGGTGAGGTGTTATTTAAGTGTGTTCTTACATCTGAGTTTCCTCATAGCAGTATGTAGCTGAGGGGGTCCAGGTTTCCCAGGTAAGATTGATGGTTTTTCTCCTACCAAGCACCAGCTCAGTATACAAAGCTCTGTTAATAACACCCAAGCGTGTAGATGTTAAACTGAAACGGCTTTTAAACCTATTTGTTGTTACGAAAATAGCTTAATACACCATCTTCACAGGGTAAAAATTCACATGGAAGGACAAAAAAACCCAGAAGCGCTTCCTGAGCTTCAGTTTACCAACAGCACCATCGGATTTAGATCCTGGCCTGGCAGCCAGGATACAGGGTCTGTAAGCATTGCTGCGATGTGCAAGTGCCAAGGCAGGTTTCTGGCCTGCCCTGAATAAAATACCTTTTTTTTTTTAATACAAACAGCGTGCCAGGTACGCTGTAATGCCAATGTGCCAGCTCAATAGAGGATGTCAAACAACAGAGGCGTTTATCCTAATTTCTGGCATGAAAACACTTTTAACAGCATTCTTTTCATGAAGAAACCCCTCTCTATCTTCTCCAATGCTCCAGGATCTGCAGCAGCCGCGCTGGTACAACCCACACCTTTGCCAAATCTTTTCAGTAACTGTGCTTTACCTCGGCAATGTTGAGGTCACTCCTCTTCCTCCTCCAGCTGAGCAAGCAGCTCGCTGGCTCTGCCACACCGCAGGTGCGGAAGCGAAAGCTGGGAACACAGGAGTCAAACTCTCAGTGCTCACGAAGCCACCAGGGCAGAGGGCTGACACAGAGGCACCCCGGATCCGCTCTCCCTCCCCGCTGCGAGGCTCGCAGCAGCCCCAACCCGAAGCACACACAATGCTTCGCATGGTGATGTCACCGCTGATTCTGAGTCCCCACGTGAGGATCCGCTTCACCACTCTCAACGTTGGTGTTGGTTTTTGATTTTTGTTTTTTTTTTTTTTTTTTTCCTTTTAAACATTCTCAGCTTATGGGAAACCATCAGGTAAACCACAGATCGCTAGGGAAGAAGGCCCACACGAGGGAAGTCCGTGCTTTTCTTCCAGGCAGTGGCACGTGCTTTAACACGCCGCGTTCGACAAAGCAGCTCTCCCCGTTTTGCTCAGTGGCAACAGGCACGACTGCAACACACACAGGTGTAGGCAGCACCTGCAGGTCCCAAACCCTTAACCCGTTTTTAGAGAGCACCAATTTTTTAAGTAGTGCTTTTCCCTTAATCCATGACCCCTTCTTTCCTTTATTTCTATCGGGTGGCTCTCCTCCATTTTCCTCCTCAGTGTCTGAGCAGACACTGGGAATCGTTTCCGGAGGAAGGGCACTGCTGAAGCTCCTCCATCTACTCTCCGAGAAAAGAGAGTATGTTAAAGAATACATCTTTCCTTTCTTTTCCCTTTTTTAAATACAATTTCTGAAATCAACGCTGCGGCCTGGCAGCAAATACCTACGGGACTAAAGATGATTCCTCATCCTCACTGTAACGTTGTAGTTAACCTCCCAACGAACCCATCTCCCCAGGCAGCGGCCATTTGAGATGGGAAGGGGCAGAGCAAGAGGAAGCTCTCCTTAGCCTAGCTCTTCCCCCAACACCACCTCGCCACCCAGCACCAAATTCAACTCACCTGCTCCGCCCGATCACTCGAACGGGCGTCCGACGCTGGCACACGCCGCAGCGGTGGTTCTGACGTGCCTTAAATCACCTCTCCGCAGAATATCTCGGGTCTGTACGCTCAAATAACGCAGTATTTGAGAAATAACGCCCAGAGCTCACACTCTGAGTGCAGCCCAACAGCACCGAAGCACCGGTAGGCTAAACATTCCAAACCTGGCAACAAGGCTGACCCAAGTGTGAGAAACACTCCGTAGCCAATAACTTAGGCTCAGGCGAGGATCTCAGTGAAGTAGTAATTTATTCGCGATTGCAATGGCGGGCGCCCCACAAGCAGGAGAGAGCGCATCTACTAGTTCCAAAACACAGTTTATATACCTTTTGATGGCAGGACCCTCCCCTGTTTCCCCACTGAGTGGGTAATCCAGATTCACAATCTATCTGATGCTTCACAAACAATGCATGGCCTTCAGTCGCCGGCCTGTTAAATTTCAAATTTCTTTTGACATTTTTACTGCTTGAAGTGGTAATGTTTCTTCACTTATCTGACTTGACTTGACACCGTGATTTTCACCTAATTGTCCTAAGGAGTCTGATTGTCTGCATTTTACAAGGTTGCCTGCTAAACTTTTCTTATCACTGTAAGCATATCTCAGTACCACATTCCCTCCTTCTAAACAATGTAACTCTGCAAAAACAACATTTCTATTCCCACAATTCCCCCCTTTTCTTTTTTTTTATAAACTGTTGATTTTTGCAAAAACTCTTTTTATTTTTATTTATTTATTTATTTTAAGTGTAATTTGGTAAATATCTTCCTGTTCTTCACTTTCTTTGCTCTCCATTTCCTCTAGTATCATTTTATCTGAGTAGGGTGGTGGATCTATGGTCATTTGTTTCAATAATGTGGTTTCAATTAACCGCTGGACAAGTCCCCTTACACAGGGGATAACGCAACAGCCAATAGCTGTCAAAACTCCTGCTACTATAATCAAGGATGTAAATATGGACATTACCATCCCTTTCCATTTACCAAACCAAGATTTCAACCATCCTGTGATGGAAGTGTCTGCTCCCGAATTTTCTGCTAATTCATTGGCAAGGGTGGTAAGCCCTTGCAATGCTCTTGTTACTGTGCCATCCGGGGCAGTATTGTTACGGATAAAAGTACAATGGTTGCCCAGCATCACGCATACACCACCCTTCTCCACAAGCATCATATCTAATGCTATCCTGTTTTCCCAAGCCATTTTGCTGATGGCATCTAGTTGTTCAGCGATTCCTCTCATCGCATCCTTGGTATAATTGATGAATCTCTGCTGATTATAATAGAAATAATTAATCCAATCCACATTTTTATTGATTGTTACCCACCAGAACAGTAACTCAAACCCTGCAGCAATTTAATTTCTGGCTTTATATTCATCCCGAACTCCTCTAGGTACCCCAACAGAATCTATGTATACTCTATCATCAAATGATATTCCTAAGCCTCCTTTACTTCTTCTGGGTATTTGTGATGTTTCTCTTTCAAATGCCAGGGTGAAGGGTATAGCTGATTGAACAAGTGCACAAGTGCCTTCCCAATTAGATGGTAGGGTGGACCGTAAGATCTTCCCTCCACCGTACCACCAGAGATCTGCCCTGGGGATCTCTAGTCTTGAGCAGTTTCCCATCAAGTCCTTGGTAGCACAAGGCAAATTCTCCCAGATGCCAGGTAGCACTCACACCCTGCCGTGAGAGGCAAGCTGTATGGTTACCTATAGCTGTAGAGAATGCAGGGGGAACTGTGATATTGTTATCATGCAAGAAACAGCAAAGAGAGACTTACAGGCCTCATTTCCCCAGGCAGTCTTTTCTTGGTACAATGCAATCATACAGCGCATCCCTTGGGAGTCTTTGGTCCACCCCCATGGGAAGGGCACTATCTGGGCAATCGGTCATCCCGAGGCACAAGCATAGCAGTAGCTACGGTTGAGACTCTGGACAGTATATTTGACCCATTCTATCCAGGCATTCACATCCCCATACCCTGTTTGAATCTCAAATGTTTGAACTGCCACATTTCAGAGGGCCTCCTGTTTACTCTCCTGTTTTCTCCTTGAGTTTCTCCCTTTCTCTGATGGCAATAGAGGATTGTTTCCATACAGCTATTCTCAATCTGGCTGTTGGGTCTCTTCCAGTTATTTGTTCTTTCTGCTCAATTGTCATTGGGCATTTAAATCTCCACAAGCTAACACCTCACAAGCATCAAACGTGACGGCTTGTGGTACATAACCCTCTGTCACAGTCACCCATATTTTGATGGGGTATCCCGTTTTTGCTATTATCTGGTCATGCCTTTTCCAAGTTACCAATTGACCGAGGCCTTCTCTGAGGCCTAGAATCACTAAAAACAAAATTAGTAATCAATTTTTCCCTGTCATTATTTTTAAACCTTAGGTTTCCAAATAATTATCGATACAAAAATAAGATGTACACTACTACTATAACAACCCCCCCTTGGGAGCACTGCAGTTCGCTATAGGTCTGTCCTTTCTCTCAATCACAAGTCACACTCGTTAGTTACCTGTGAAAATAAAAGGTTAGTTTACAATTGTAAGCTCTTATCCTGCTCAGAGTCCACTATGAGATTTTTTCTCTTCAATTTCAACTTCCAACAAGTCTTTTGTAGGAACAGCTTCCCACGTACTAGCGTCGACAGATGCCTTCACTCGAGTATAGTGAGTCCAACCTTTTTCTGCAGTTCTTACGGCTGTTTCAGCGGTTAGTAATTGTCCTTCCCATTCAGGCCGGAGTTGACTCTTTCCAGGTCTGAATCAGGACCCGGTTTCCTGGGTGATGGTGGTGAATGGGGAATTCCAAAGGTGGGGTTTGAGCCAACAACCCACAGGTCCTGAGAGATGACAAAGAAGAAGACAACCCCAGAATACAGTTCTTAAGGAAACTCTCTTATTTTGAATTGTGGTATCTCATCCCTTCTGCCCAGATAGGGCAATCTGAACAGCATCTCATATGGTGAAATTCCTATATCCTTTCTTGGTGCTGTTTAAACCTGTAGGAGTAAGCATTTTACCTGTGGTGTAAATGCCTGAAGTAACTAGGAAAATAAAACTAACATTCACATTTTTGAGGAAAAGGTACAGCATTGAAGAGGCTTTCAGGGTAGGGCATAACTGCATTATTTGAGCGTTCCCTAGGCTCCCAACCTTTGATGCTATCGCGCTGGGGAAACTTGGTGTGCTAGCTCTAAGGAACAGCACGGAGTGTAGAGTGGAGTGGAGACACCACGGCTAGGCTCTGTAATCAGATGGGGCCTCGATTGTTCTTGTGCACACAGCTGCACTTTTTGCCACCCTAAGCCAAAGACCTGTCATGTTTTGACAAATGCTGTACCCTAGTGTACTTTTTGCTCATTATAATATCATTATAATACCAAAACACACCTCCATCCCAAAAGCTACCCGCCTCCAAGGTGCGACCACCCCTCACTGAGCATGCGCTCTGAATTCCTTGGAGCCTATTACTTTAAACGGAGACGGGAAAACTTTACACCAATCATAACTAAGATATGCTTGACTAGAGCCACTCAAGCTCCACCTACAAGATAGAAAATAATATAAATTGGCCCAAGAGAAAGGGGATGTTAGGGAAGATACCACCATCAGGGGAGATACCATCCCGAGGACAACATCCTTAGGACCTCCTGACTCCTGGGATCAGTCGACGGGCTGAGCCTCTCTTCCCCCCCCATTGGGACGCCTTTGGGTGAGATCTAAATACTTGCTTATAAATCTCTATAGAGTCTCTGATTCTTTTTAACGCGTTTATTTCTAGGCTGCGCACCTGTAACACCTGTAACATCTATAACATCTGTAACACCTGTAACATCTATAACATCTGTAACACCTGTAACATCTATAACATCTATAACATCTATAACATCTATAACATCTGTAACACCTACAACACCTATAACACCTGTGTATTTTATGCATACTAGCTTGCTTTGCAGACAGTCACTATCGCCGGCAATCCAAAAGAACCTGATTATCTGTTGCTGTAATAAACCATACTTGATTGCATTGTGATAACTCTCATTGAGTGCAACGAGGGTGAGGGTGGTTATCCGTGATAGTTCAGTGTTCTGAATCTAACCAGACCCCCAGGCGGTTAATGCGTTTTTGGTGAATGTCTGAACGGACCCCCAGGCCGTTAATGCGTTTTTGGTGAATGTCTGACTGGACCCCCAGACGGTTAATGTGTTTTTGGTGAATGTCCGACTGGTTCAGTAACCTGAATCTGACCGGGCCCGTAACGGTTAATCAGCTACACCCCTTAACGCGACAGTAAAATTGGCGTAGTCGGCAGGATTGCTATGAATAAACGTCTGCAAAAATACAAATGTGCCCCTTCCCAGGCAGGGAAGGAGTTTTCCCAAAAGTTTTGGAAAGATGAGGAAAAGGTGGTGGAGCGCATTGAGCAGTGTCAGGCTTCACGAAAGATTGGTCAAAGAAAGGGTAAAGGTGCGATTTGTGCTGTGTTAGGACCCTGTTTGTCTTGTGCTTGGCAAAAAGCTAAGGAAACTCCTGCTCCCAAACTGATCTCTGATGCGGAACATACAGCTTTGAAATCAGAGATTGATGTGTTGAAGTCATCATTGGCCTTTGAAAGGGAGACGGGAAAAACATTAGGAATCAGAGTGGATAAACTTTTGGATGAAAATAATAAACTTTCCATTGAGAATGACAAACTTGTGACTGAAAATGATAAACTTGTGAGTGAAAATAATCACCTTAAACAATTGCTGGAGAGGGTTAGTCATCTGTTAAATAAAGTACAGCCTTGCGCTCCGGTCAAGCAGATTCGTGGAGTGCTGCATAGTGTAGAACCTGAAAGCTGGGACAGTGATTTCTGGTCTGACAGTGATGATGGTGTTGAAGAGATTTCTGATTCTGAACCTCAATCGATTTTCTTGAGACCTTTGGTTAAGACTGAGACTACTGTTGATGATAATGATGAAATCCGTACTACTGTGCAAACGATTCCGTTGTCACCAGCAGAGTTGGTTAAAATACAGGAGAAGTTCTCAAGGCGGTCAGGGGAATCAGAAGTTGAGTATGTGTGTCAAGTTTCTCTTAAAGGAGGAGATCGAATGATGTTGTGTAAGGAAGAAGTAGGAGGCTTTTAGAGACCTGGAGTATTTTTAACTACCACACCAGGAGCTGACTTGGCTGTAGCAGTACAGAAAGCAGCCTGCATTCAGGCAATATATGAAAGAGATGAATTAACGAAATCCCCGATGTTAGCTCCTATTGACCCGGTTCAATTAACCCCTCTCATCCGTGGACTCCCTGATTGTCTTAAGATATTTGTAGAAAACACCCAAGATCACATACTAGCTGCTTGTAGGGATGATGATAGTGGTTGTAGGCGAAATCCTAACTCCCCTATTCCCACCTGGAGTGAATTGGTACAAGACATAGATAAATACGGATGCCAAATAGGCTGGATTAATTCATCCAGTGTTAAATCCCAAGACCACTCTCGGCGAGTCCGCCAAATCCACACTAAAAATCCCAGATACCCCAAATTCAAAGAGAGGTTGAAACCTAATAGGGAACGAGGTGAGTTGTGGTGTCGGCAAAAAAACTCTTGTCCCCGGGGAGGGCAGTGAGCCACCCTGCTCAGCGGGTATTAGCAATTCAATGGCTCTCTAATGAACACTCTGACCCTATCATTGCTATTCCTATTGAACCCCAAAAAATATTGGTAAATTTTCTTATTGATACCAGGACCCAAATGTCAGTAATTACACGAGACAGCACAAACCCGGAGCATAACACCTGGTCAACGCAGGGTTAAATTCACGGGAATCAATGGTGTGGAAAAACAATGCCCCACTGCAAAAATTTCACTCTGGTTGCCAGAGGAACAAAAATTAACCAGAATAGAAGTATTAGTTGGTGCTGCATATACTAATATTTTAGGATTTGACATACTGCATGGTTGCATGTGGAAACTCCCTGATGGAACTGTGTGGAGTTTTGCAACACTTCAAAGGGATTCAGGCACCATGAGACTGAGCCTGTTACAAACATCCATACCCTTATCCCCTGCTAAAATCATTAATGATCGGCAATATCTGTTGTCAGCAGCAGCACTTATGGGGATTGACGGGGTGGTAACAGAATTGGTAAAAATAGACATTATTAAAAGAACCCATTCACCTTATAATTCACCAGTGTGGCCAGTAAAGGAACCAACCAGGCAATGGCATTTTACAGTGGATTACAGACAGCTGAATGCTAACACTATACCTTTGACTGCCGCAGTTCCAAACATGGCAGAGATAGTGAAAGCCCTCTGTGTATCTAACAGTAGTAATAGTGCTAACTACTCCCAAATATTTCTATGCATGGGAAATCAAAGATTGCTATTTCACCCTCTTTCTAACCCTGCCGGTTGAATACAACCGAGCATATTTTATTTTCTTTTGTGTTCACAGGAACCCTGAGCAAACTGTATATGGACAGCTGGAAGATGACGAATCAACAGTTTGGATTAATAATGCCATGCTTTACCCTGACCTTGATGCAATTACAGACCTTAAGGGAAGCTTAGCTACTGTGGCTGTGCATGGAGCTGAGGTGTTTCACCATGGCATCTAACCATGTATTGTCACAGTATAGCACAGTCAAAACAGAACATCTCAAAACAGAAAGGACCTAAATCTCTCTACTTTAGTTCTACATGGAAACAAAATATTTTCAAAAGATGAATGGAGTTGGAATGATTCTCTAAGAATGGCTGAACTTCAAGCCATGTCTGGACAGACAATACAAATTGGTTGCCGAATAACTAACCAATCCACTTATAATTGGCTGACTGAAATTAAGACAGTTACCAAAATAACGGAACCAAATTTTGATTGCTGGTACAATTTTACTTTCACCAAACCTATAATTGTGTACTGTCTTTGGGGTTACAGAGGCACAGAAATATATAAGAAGCCTCTGCCTCCGCAGATATTTGAAAACAAACCGACTCATCCTCCCATTGGTCTAACTCCTTCCATCTTCAATACAGGCCCTTACATAATTCAACAACAAATTCTCTTTGACCCTAGTTGGTCCCTAAAAGAGGGCCACGGGATGCAACTGGGTTATTAGGGACAGGATTAGGTATATTAAATAGCATTGATGCTGAGGTCTTAATGAGTAGAGTATCTGCTACTACAGATGACCTAAGGAAACTGGAACAACCAATAAAATCATCCTTATTGGCTTTAGGAGCAAATCAATGGCTTCTATCAGATATTTTACCCCATTGGGAACAAATTGAGGAAAATGATCATCAATTAATTGTAAATGCCCTTGGAAAAGCCCAAGGCAATACCTCCCTTGCCTTGAGCTGTATCCAAGCACAGTTATGGATACAATCTGTAGCAGCAGCTATAATTAGAGAGGGAGAAGGAGGAACTTTGCCCACTGAAATTCAAAAATTGATTTGGGATAATGCTTCAGAATTTGAAAAAGATTTTCAAGCATGGTGGCAATTAGTCAACTTTACCCATTATGCAGAAAATGATAAAATTGTCGCCTTTATACTTACTGTAAGTAATGCCACCGTATACAATGTATATCCAATCATTGCATTAGGACTCAATCATAATGGAACCATACTTTATCCTAAAGAGCATAAAGTATGGGCCCATCAAAAGGGAGGAAAGTGGCAAACAATTGATGTAAAAGCATGCATTGTGCGTGAACAAAAAGGTTTCATCTGTGAAAGTAACACGCTGGAATCTCAAGACATTTGTCTTGACACTGAGCAAAATATTTGCCACTTTGAGATACATCCTAATGAAACCCTTGAAACTGTACTTGTACATATTGGGAAAGGTTGTGTTTGCATGAGAACTCATTGTGATTCTATAATCGTAGATGATACAGTGGTAGATACCAGTAATCACTCTAATGTTTGTGTTTGCAATTTTACCAAAATTCTAGGATGTGATTTTAAATACTCAGCTCCTGTCACTTCTTATCAACTTATTGCATCTAATTATATTCTGCTTCATGAACTGCTGCCTACTCCTATTGGAATGAACCTTACCTTGGTGAAGAAATTGCTGGTACATGAGGACCTGAAGCAGCTGATGACACAGGTCCGAGAAAATGGACAAAAGACTCTGATTACTGTCCATCATGATGCACAAGAAATACATCGAGTGATGGAAAGAGTGCAGAGAGATGAGAGACACCGTTGGTGGGACACTTTGTTTGGATGGTCGCCAGCTGCCAAGGGAATCTTCAACAAGATGCTTCACCCTGTTATTGTTCTGCTAATACTCACTGTATTATGTTTTATACTGACAATTAGTTTGTATGTTAAACTCTGGTTTATGATGAAACGCTTAGCATCTCTACACAATGTACATACACTCGATAAACCTCAATCCGAGAATGTATGTGATATCCCCGACATATTCCAACTGTTGTGAAGCTTGAGTGACTATAGTCACGGGGTGGAACAGCTTCCCACGTACTAGCGTCGACAGATGCCTTCACTCGAGTATAGTGAGTCCAACCTTTTTCTGCAGTTCTTACGGCTGTTTCAGCGGTTAGTAATTGTCCTTCCCATTCAGGCCGGAGTTGACTCTTTCCAGGTCTGAATCAGGACCCGGTTTCCTGGGTGATGGTGGTGAATGGGGAATTCCAAAGGTGGGGTTTGAGCCAACAACCCACAGGTCCTGAGAGATGACAAAGAAGAAGACAACCCCAGAATACAGTTCTTAAGGAAACTCTCTTATTTTGAATTGTGGTATCTCATCCCTTCTGCCCAGATAGGGCAATCTGAACAGCATCTCATATGGTGAAATTCCTATATCCTTTCTTGGTGCTGTTTAAACCTGTAGGAGTAAGCATTTTACCCAAGGAAATTGGGTTTCTAACACTAGTTTAGTTAATTGCTTCTTTAATGTCTGATTCATTCGCTCCACCTTCCCAGAAGAGGAGGGGTGCCAGGGGCTGTGAAAATCCCACTCAATCTCTAAGGCCTGCTTTAACCCTTTCAGTAAAGCTTACACCCATCTAGTCACGTGGTCAATTAGGACAAACAAGTAACTCAGTAAAGTTTACCTGTATACTTTGGAAAGGTCAAACCCCTGGCTCCCGTCCCCCTCTAAATGGGTTACAGAACACCTTTTTATTTACCTTTTGACATATGGTACATCCTCTACATATGTGCTTCCCTAAAGTGTATATTCCTACACAGACATACTTTCTTAGCACAATATCACACATTGCTTGCACCTCCCAATGACTCTTTTGATGTAAAACAGTTAATATTTGCCTCATTATCACTTTATTCAGCATTTCTCTCCCATCAGGGAGTATCCGTTTTCCTTCAGACTTCATGGCTCCTGATTCCTTAAAAAAATCATTCTTTTAAAACTTTTTAGTTCTTTCTTAATTTTCAAGAATTCCCTGAATCCTCTCTGGATTTATTCTTCATTTTCCCTCAGACATTAGATGCCTTAAATACCTGACTTCTCTTTCTCCATATTGTAACTTTTTTTTTTTTTTTTTTTTTTTAATACTCTCAAGCCCTGCTTTCCCAGAAAGTTGAATAGCTTGTTTGTTAGTAGCTTTCTTCACAACTCTTTTCTCCTGTCCTGACAACAGAAAATGATCCACATATTTGTAACATTAATACCTCCTTGGGAGGTTGTAATTGCTCCAAAATCTTTTTTAAAACTTACTCATATAGATAGGTGGCCCTGTAAACCCCCCAAGGTAAAATTGTCCACCTATATTGTTGCTTCCGTCCCCATTTCAGGGTCTTTCCAGTTAGAGGTGAATATACGTTTGCTCTCAGGGCCTGAGAGCACTCCATTAATTACACTGTTATTCCAGTCTAATAATTTACTAGTTGAATGCCCAATTTAATCATCAAATCCCTTCCCAACAAGTTAGTCTCTGCCTTGGATACATACAATAATTGCCCAGTGATCATTTTATCCCCTGGTCTCAGCTTGGTATCCCCCAAAAGTGGCACTGTTATCCCAGCCCCTTCTACCCCCATCACTTTTTAGGGTTTCATTAGTTAATTTAATCCCTGATACTTTACAAGTCAGTAATGACCTAGCTGTTCCCCAGTGTATTGGGTTTGATGGCAAGGTTCGGGGGCTGTGAGTAGGGGGGTGGGAAACTGCAGTGGCAGCCCCCGTGAGAAAAAAAACCCGGAAGCCTCCCCGTGGCAGATAAGGGACAATTTCATCTGGCCCTAAGGGGCCCACTGCTGCCCAGAGCCAAGCCATGAGCAACACAGTCCGTGCCTCTGTGAGAACACATCCACGAAAACAAACAAACAAAGAAACAAACAAAAGCCTGCTGCTCAACAGCAGTTGGGAGAGCGAGAAACCCCCCCGCAGACACCAAAGTCAGTGCAGAAGGAGGGGGAGGAGGCGCTCCAGGCGCTGGAGCCGAAGCCCCCCCTGCGGCCGCTGGAGAGGCCCCTGGTGGAGCAGGCTGTTCCCCCCTCCCCGATGCTTGGGAAACTGAACAAACACCACAGCAAATATGCAAATATACCAAAACTTCTAGACTGTTACTTAGATAACGCCTACATCACCTTTCCCTGCTCATTCAATTTCAAACAGCTCTGTTAAATATTACATGCCACACCTTTAACACCTTCGGCAAGACTTTTAACACTTCCTTTATCTTTCTCCAGCCCGCACTTTTCTAATACCAGCACCAAAGGCTCAGTCAGAGTCCAACTTAATTCCATACCTTTTCCCTCCAAGATACTGAAACAACATATCAATATAGCATATTTCATCCCATTTTCCTTCTTTCCTCCTTCTTCCACTCCAGATATTCCTATTCGAAGTGGCCAGCCTGGCCACACTTAAAACATCTTATCAAAGCCTGTCTCTGCTAGGACTCGGGCCACAATACAGGCAGCCCTCTTTGCCTGCCATTCCTTCATCTCTCTTCCTCTCCTTTCCATCCTGGCCCTGACTCCCCCTGAAGATTTTCTTCATCTTTCTCCAACCCTCTGCCTCACTACCCGCTGCACTGTCAATACCATTAGTTTCGATCTCTTTTTTTTTTTTTTTTTTTCCTTCTCATCTCCCCTCCAGACACACACCTCCAGGGCCTCCCGCAGGAGGGTCCCCCAGTGACTGTTCACTACATTCCCCCACCTTCTGAAGCATTTTCTGCGTATTTTGCAAGACTTTAATCACACAATGAACTTTCAAGAGCCCTTGGGATACTGGGTCCTCAGGTCTCATCCCCAAGTACTTTCTCATTCTAACCCGAAGTCTCTCATATGATTTCTGTGTTGCACACTATTATTATTCCAGCCAGGATTGGCAAGTGGGTATTTCTGCCCTGCCGGTATTACCCCTGGTCCTGGAGGATGAGCTCTTTCCCATTCTTGTATAGCAGCTCTCCTCCTGATCATTCCCATTTCTTTCCCTGTAAACAAAATACTTATAGACATAATTCCCTCCCCCAAGAGTATAAATCAGGTCGTAGGAACTGGTCTAATTGTTCAGCAAGGCTGTTGGGGTCCTTGAATAAAGACTTCCTCTCCTTCTTAAAAAGTCCTAACCTCTCTGCTGGTAAGGAGGAGGGGGTAGTTCACCTAAGAGGATACACAGTTAGTGTTAGTACTGTTAGTATCAGGGAAGGCAAAATTCTCAACATATCTTCTACCTTGTTCTAATTCTTGCCAGAGCCTAGAGTACAATCCTTCTTTAGGGACAGTGTTAATTACAGTCCCTGTCTCCCTTCCCGGAGTGACTGCTGCTGCCACCAGTTCAATATTAAGATTATAGGGAGCATAACTTGGCTCCTTCTCTGAAAAAGGAATCTTATTGTTTACACATAAATTTAAAGCCTGAATTTTCATCAGACCCGTATTTTGGCCAAAATACTGCTGTTTCCTTAATTGGTTCTTTTGTCCAGACTGATACACAATATTTAACCCTTTTTTTTTTTTTTTTAATTATTTTTCTTTTACAATCCCTCTAATTTTGGGATTATGTTTCCAATTTCTTATCATTCTTCAGGAAGAACTATTAGTAGGCACTCCCCCAGGGATATCTCCCTGTCCCCTGGAACTCATATTTTCCCATTTTTCCTAACCCTCGCCAGTATGTGCTACAGAATTTTCCCTTCTGCAGTGTACCACACACCAACGTACTGAAAAATGGGGGTGTACCGCAAAGCACTTCCCCGTGCAAGCGTTACCGCACACCTATGAGTTTACCAGATTCCCTGGAACTCGTACTTCCCATCTTTCCTAACCCTCGCCGGTATGTGCTACAGAATTTTCCCTTCTGCAGTGTACCACACACCAACGTACTGAAAGATGGGGGTGTACCGCCAAGCACTTCCCCGTGCCAGCGTTACCGCACACCTGAGTTTACCAGATTCCCTGGTGTACTTCCAAGCACTTCCGCGTGCAAGGATTACCGTACACCAGATTCCCCTGGTGTAGTGCCAGCACTTCCCCGTGCAAGGGCTTACCATACACCAGATCACCCGACCCCCAAGGCAATACTTAATATTTCTTACCTTGGTCTGTGCACAGAGTTAGCGGATCGATTCTTAAAAACCCGGAGTGCCTACCTTCTTCCTTTCCCCACTACTTCACGGATCCTGCCTCTTTAACCAGTCTCGGGCCCTCTGTCAGCTTTCCGCAGAACCGCCACCGTCGATGCACAGGACCGCTGAAATCAGCGGGGCATGCCTTCCTGCTGCTGCGGCGGTGGGGCTCCCCAGTAGGTGACTGGATCCCGGACGAGCCCCCAAATTGTGAGAAACACTCCGTAGCCAATAACTTAGGCTCAGGCGAGGATCTCAGTGAAGTAGTAATTTATTCGCGATTGCAATGGCGGGCGCCCCACAAGCAGGAGAGAGCGCATCTACTAGTTCCAAAACACAGTTTATATACCTTTTGATGGCAGGACCCTCCCCTGTTTCCCCACTGAGTGGGTAATCCAGATTCACAATCTATCTGATGCTTCACAAACAATGCATGGCCTTCAGTCGCCGGCCTGTTAAATTTCAAATTTCTTTTGACATTTTTACTGCTTGAAGTGGTAATGTTTCTTCACTTATCTGACTTGACTTGACACCGTGATTTTCACCTAATTGTCCTAAGGAGTCTGATTGTCTGCATTTTACAAGGTTGCCTGCTAAACTTTTCTTATCACTGTAAGCATATCTCAGTACCACATTCCCTCCTTCTAAACAATGTAACTCTGCAAAAACAACATTTCTATTCCCACACAAGCAACAGCACGGAACCCTTCTGCACCTTCAGCGTGGACATCAGCGTAAGGAAACACAGACCTCCTCGATCCAAATTTTAAGCGAGAAACGCAAAAGGTCACCCAACCGGCTTGTTTTCAGCAAGCTAAAGGAGAAATTAAGGCGACAACCGGGTGCATCCAGAGTTAGTCAGATCCTGAAGGAAGTTCCTTGGGGGAACGGAGGAGCAACGCGCCAGATGAGGGCTGCCTTACAGCGCACCCCTTAGAGGCACTGCTACGGAAGGAAGGCAGAAGGTTGGAACTCGAAAGAACTTGCAAGGCGCCCGTTAAGGGGGAAATCTTTCATTTTTTTCTCAGCAGAACCTCCCCTCTCCCCCCAACCCCCCCCATGAAGGCAGCCCGGGGACTCTTTGCTTCCTTAGGGAGAGGGCAGGGACGGGGCAGGGTGGTGGGACAGATGGCCAGAGGGTCAGATGCATGGACAGACAGACAGCCGGACAGAGGGCCCAGCAAGGCCTGACGAAGGGTTCAGGAGCAGGAGGGAAGGGCAGGGCGAGGGGAAGGGTGGCCCCGGGCCTGACAGGAGACCTTGGGCCTAACCCCGGGCAGCAGCTCCGCGTCTCACAGGGCCCAGAAGGGGCTGATACAGGGGGAGGGAACACCCCAGCCCCCAGCCCTGCCTCCAGGCCCTGCGGCCTTCACCCCCCCCCCCTCCCCTAAGGGCACCCCGACCCACAGGGCCCGCGACACGGCCTGCTCCCCCTCAGGGCAGCAGAGGGGAGCCCGGCCGGGCAGGAGGCCTTTCCCCTGCCCCCCGCTGGTCTATGAAGGGCTCTAGTTACCGGCGAGCAGGGATTTTTACTGATACTGGCCGGACAACAAAGACTACTTATTAGAGAAGTACAATTCTTTTTTTCCTTGTGATAACTTTTCTTGACCAAAAAACACGATTGTGAATGAGGGAAAATGAAAGATGTAACATGGGAACGTGCGGATACTCACGATGATGCAGCCTTCTATCCGCATGTTCGCTGCGCTGCTGGGATAGCAGCTGCGGGAGCCTGGCAGCAGAGGGCAGTGAAGCCAAGCAGCTGGGATCCTTCTCTGGGGAAGGGGGCACTGAGAAAGCGCTTGCAAACGGGGCACAAGCCCTCAGCCTCTGGAGGCGGCGCCTGTCAGGCGTGAAGGAAAGGGATCCCTTCTGGGAAGATGCTGTGGGCTTGCTGAGGCTCGAAGAACAGACGGTGCTGGCTGCTACCAGCGTGCTGCAGCAGCGGCAAGACAGAGCCGTGGTGGTTTTCCTCAGCTGGGCAGCTGAGCTCCAGCACAAGCGCTCTCTCCCTGCCCCTCCTCCAACGCCAAGGGGAGAAAAGAGGCTGGCAAGGGCTCAAGGGCTGCCAGAAGGACAGGGAGATCACTCCACAAGGAGCGTCACGGGCAAAGCAGGCTCAGCACAGCCTGTTCCAGTCCAGCCCGGGGCCTGCTCCTGCGGGGGCTCTCCACAGGCCGCAGCCTCCTCCAGGCCACAGCCACCTGCTCCACCGGGGGCTCCTCCACCCGCAGGGGGGCTGCAGCGTGGAGATCTGCTCCACGGGGGACCC
The DNA here is from genome assembly GCF_965140915.1 of Aythya marila. Lineage (NCBI taxonomy): Eukaryota > Metazoa > Chordata > Aves > Anseriformes > Anatidae > Aythya > Aythya marila. The sequence continues at coordinate 56,014 of NW_028136855.1, read as the reverse complement.
ATGGGCTGCAGTGGGACAGCCTGCTCCACCAGGGGCTTCTCCCTGCACAGGCCGCAGGGGAACTGCTGCTGTGAGCCTGGAGCACCTCCTGCCTCCTGCTGCACGGACCTTGGGGGCTGCACAGAGCTTTCTCACTCCTCCCTGAGCCAGACGCTGCTGGGCAGCAGCTTTCGTTCCCTTTCTTAGATGCAAGATCTTCTTAAATTCAGTCCAGCCAAGTAGGAAAAGTAAATGTGGACAGCTGTATCTTGGCAAAGAAGATAGTAGGGAGCAAGGAGGTTCAGCAGTCAAGATGGAAGGTGATGCCATGAGGCTTACAGGCTAGTAATGTTCTAGTGAAACCCTGCCTTCCTAAAGAAACCTGCCTCACTACTTGATGTGAATAACAGACTCTGTTCAGCTCTTTCCTAACATAGAAACGGTGCTGACTGCTTCTTCAGAGTAACAGAAGTTCGTGATACTACTGAAATAGTTGTGGTTCAGATGTAGATCTGATTTCTCCTAAGCACACTGAATTCACAACTGTTGATCCTCCAGAGGAGGCTTTGCAATTGAACACCTGGAGAATAGGTAAATTTCCCGCTGTTGTTCTCCTCTCCTCTTGTTTTGTTTTGTTTTGTTTTGTTCCTAGTAGCATAGGCTTAAGACTCTGAAGAAACAGGCTGCTTTTTTTCATTTCCAGCACTGGCTGTTTCTCCTGAGCCCCGCCTTCTATTTTTGCAGTCATAGGATATGTGGATGTAAATTCGTGGAGAGAGGTAGAAAACTGTTTCAACTGGTGTTTTTTCGGCTATGTGGGGAGAACAAATAGAGTGGCTTTGAATATTCTGGCTCTTATTCAGAGCAGCATGTGGAGGGAGACAGATGCGTTTGCTTTTTTAGTGCAATGGCTTCAGAAGCAAGAGGGGAAAAAGCACTTTCTCTGGGAGCTGAAGAAGGTGTCCTAATCACCGGAGAGGTTTCTAAATGGCATATCTTTGCGAGGGTTCCTGTAGTCCGGAGGTTTTTGTTTGTTTGTTTGACGTTGGAAGGTTTTACTCTTAATATTCATGTCCTTCAGCAGAAGTGAGAAATGTGATTTTATTTTGTGCAGTGTCGTGGACCCTCCGAAATCTCCTGGGAACGATGAATACCTCGCCCAGTACCAATGTGATGACCGTGGAGACAAGGAGAAAGCAAGAAGATCAAAAGAACGTGACCTCATTTCAAAAGAAAGCGTTTTGTCCGGCAAAGAGTCTTGTGAGCCTGGTGAGAAATTGCGGCATACTTCCTGTCTCGAGTCTGACACTGAAAGTAGCTCTAAAAACCTTTCCTCCTCAGCTGTTACAGAGAGATGCCAAGATACAAAGGACAAGACTAAAACCACTGAGAAAGAGCATTACGAATGCAAGAGGGAACATGCTCCTAGTGAAGAGAAGGAGAGTCAAAAAGCAGGTCCTTCCAGCAAGAGAAGGATAAAGTTGAATACAAAGAATACAAACTTGAGCTCCTGATTGGCTTCATGCTGAACTCTGTGCTGTTCTTGTTGTAATCTTGGTCTCTCCATAGATAATATGGTTTAAATCCAAATAGAATCGTGCGATGAGGAAGATCTCACTGCAACAAATTCAACATCTAAAATCAAAGTTGACATTTTCCGTGATTTTCTTCCTGAGCAGAAGTGTGCGGTACTCCTTTTATATTAACGTAGAGATTATTTCAAACAGTCTTGAAGTGCTTGATGACTTAACAGTCTGCAGATTTATTATCAAATCAAAAAAACCCCGACTTGGTAGACTATTTTTTTCCCAGTTTTGAATGACCACTAGGAAGAAGGTTATTCCGGCATCAAAAAAGTCATGTGGAATGTATCAAAATTTACTGAACCAGTAAGTAAAAATTATATTTTTCTATTAGTTCCATTGTTTCAACTCTTCTGACCCTTCTGGACGGCATAGATAACAGAGGGGAGATCGTGTTAATCGGAGCTACCAACAGACTGGATTCTATAGATCCTGCTTTACGAAGACCAGGACGCTTTGGCAGACACTTCCTCTTCAACTTGCCAAATTAAGAGGTGAGATCTTAAATTCAACGTTAGTGCTACCATGGCAAAGTCCAACTTTATAGGAAAAAAAAATAATTGACAACTTGAACAAAAGAGTGACACGTGGAGACACTGCGTTGTTCCATGGAGGGCAAATCTGGTACTGGATATATATGGTCAGGATGATACCACCAAGTAGTTAGTTCTATAATCAAACCTTTCATTCCCAAAGTTGTACCTGTTTGCTTAATTATTTAGTCCACTTGGGCGCTTTCATCATGAAGTTGTGTTTTTGGTCTCAATCCTTCACTTATGAGTGAATAGGGGACGTGTTTGCATTTGATTGTGCCCCGGATCAGTGGTAGTAGTTTGAGTCATAATTCTTTTCTTCTTTATAGTAATTGTAGCAATTGGAAGCATTGTGCCAGAAGTACTTTCTGTGAATTTACTGACTGGAAAGCAAATGTGATGAAGTAATGAGACTGTCCCAATGAAAGCTTGCTAAGTTTTAGAGAAGTTTTTTGGACAGCAAAGAAATGTTTCTGGATAAATTTTTCATTACAGTATTTTCCTCTGGATCCTTAGGTCTCGTAGTTTGGAAACTTGTTATTGAAGCTATAAATGCCTTTTCTTTCACTGTAGGTTCCTAGAAAAAGTTCAGTATAACAACTAAGAAATATTCAATTTCCTGGTTGACAATGCAGAGTGTATATTAAATAACTGTAAAATACTTGAAAGTTGAGCAAGTAAGAAAAGTGTATTAATAGATGAGGGGTTTTGAGGGAGGACTGTTTTTTTTGTCTGTTTGTTTGCCTTTTGGTTTGTTTGTTTCTTGTTGGTATTTTTAAGGAAAACTTGGGACAAGCTAAAATGCAATGATTTTGCTTCCAGGCTAGAAAAGAAATTGTCAAGATTCATACTCGTGACTGGACCCCTCAGCCACCGGACATGTTGCTTGATGAACTAGCTGAGAAATGCATTGGTAAGACTGAAACAGAAACGGATTCTTGCTTGTGACCAAGTTGTAAAGAACCTTAGCTTGTACCAGGCAGTACCCATGCTCTTGTGCCTTGCTGCACAACTAGTCAACGAGGCAGCTGGCACACCTTCATAGCAATCTGAGTGAGATGCTTTCATCTATTTACTCTTTGTTATCGTTCCTCTTGTTGTCTGAGAACATTAAATGGTTCTGGGGCATCTTCCTCAAGAGTATAGTTTTTGATGAGGAGTCTGCTTCAGCTGCATAAGCGCAGGATATCAGGCAGTGAGCAACATGAAACTTCCCTGCAGAGCGGTAGCACTTTGAATTCCCTGTTAAGCTGTTTGGTTTTGGCGTTACAAATTCTTTAAATGTTGCATGTTGTAAACCTGGGCCTTGACCGATGTAACGTTTGATTTTTGTTTGTTAGGATACTGTGGTGCAGATATCAAATCTTTATGTACTGAAGCTGCGCTGTGCTCTCTACGCCGATGCTATCCTCAGATTAATGCAAGTAGGGAGAAGTTGCTACTAGACGTTAATTCTATTAAAATAAAAGCAAAGGACTTTTTCATGGCTATGAAGAAGGTTGTTCCAGCTTCAAACAGGATCAAGGCTTCACCCGTACAAGCACTATCACCCATTTTCAAGCCACTTTTTAAAAGATCAGTAGAGAATACTTTACAAGTTGTGCAGAAGATCTTCCCGCATGCACAGCTTGCGCTAAAGAAGGACCGACAGCAAGGTATAACCACAGCATCCACTTCTTTATAATTCTGCTAAAGCAAAAACTTGCGGTTTGTGCAATCAACTTAAACCTTTCAGACATAATGGTGGTAGAATTTTATTATTTGCATGTGCATGTCTTTTTTTTGGGCAAGTCTGGAATACAACGCATAGGTTTTATTGTGGATTCGAAACTGAAATGCCAAATGGAAGCTCTGAATGACTCAATACACAGTAAAGGACGATGCGTTCTCTACTGAAGCATCCTGCTTCTGACGGCAGCTAAGATAATTAGCATTTGTAGAGGTTGACTTGAGATTTGAAGTATAAGGCACCTATTTTTCTTTAAAAAATCAAAACTCAGATCTTTGGAGGGGAAGCATTTCTAGGTCAATGTTTCTAATTCCTTTCTGAAGAATGTCAGGACCAGGATACAAGTATAACTGGTCTAAGCTAAATATTGTTTTAGCTATCATCATTTTTAACCAGTCTCCTAATTTAAATGTTTGTGGATCGTACTATACATGTGAGATCAATTAGCATTGATATTTACTAGATGAATGGAATTCTGTGGCCATCACATCCTTTATCCCCATGCTTTCATTGTGGGAACCTCCTCCAGAAAGAAATGGTCTTTTTTGTTTTTGTTTTATTTTAGCTATTTAGCAACTGCAGAAATTGTTCGTAATCTCCTTTATTCTAAGGGGGAGAAAAAAATCACCAAGAGTAGTGTACCTTATACGTACACATCAGTGGGACTTAGTAGAGCTTTGTAGGGCCTTGTGCCATCTCCTTAGATCTGTGGTGGGATGAACTCTAGGAAATAGCTTTCAGTGTGTGCTCTCAAATGAAGAAAGGTTTTTGGCACTGATTTAGGAGCTGTATTAATGGAAGAGAAAGAGACAAAGGCTATTCAGGAAAGTTAACAAACCTCTTTTGTCTTTCAGAGCATTTCAATCCTATTTTACAAGATGATATGTTTGACAGTGATGACGATGCATCCTTGGTTTCTGGAGATGAATTAAAAGATGGAATGCCTAACGGACCAGAGAAAAAATGCCTCTGTTTCAGCAGGTAAAGAAAGATAGATCCCTGTTACGTTTAAATTCTCAGGTCTGCTGAGTCTTTGTAAACAGTTCCAGCTGTTAAAAGTGCGAGGGGTGGTAGACGAAGGGGCAACATCAAGTTTGTGTGTTGAAGGGGTGCTTGGTATTCACAAGAAGAAAGGGTGGAGGGACTAAAGTTGTAATGAAGTTCCTCTGAATGACCAAATTGAAAAGCCCAGGCTTCTCTTCGTAAGCCAAAGTGATCCATAGACTACCAGAACACGTTGACTTAATCCATGGCATTCTTTGAAAGACTCAAGACCACATAAATGTGCTGTCTGTCCTTTTAGCTAAAAATACCCCAGCTTTATGGGTTTGTGTTGCCACCTTTTGCCCTTCTGTTTTCCAGGATTGTTAAACCAGTAGTGAATTATGTAGCAGAAAGAAAACTGAGAAAGGGCTTGTTAAAACACCTTGAGAAAAAATTGAATGGTGTCTTTATTTGTTAAGCCACCAAGTTGTGTTAATCTTGTGATATTTTAGTATGGAAGTCATGCAAGCCCACAGTTGGAAAGTTAGATCATGTTGTCACAGCTGGATCAGTTATTTTTCTCAGTTTCTATTGCTGTGCTGTCCAGAAGATTTTCTGTCCTCTAGAGCAAGGCTAAGTCTCTAGCATCTTTGATTTAAGCCAGCAGAGGTACAGCCTGATTGTAGTGGGGAAACAAATGGTCCTCACCAATTTATTTTTAAATAAAAATAAATTTATAATAAAGTAAATAATAAATATATAATAAATAATAAATTTATAATAAAGTAAAGCAAGATTGCAGGGATATTAATTTGCAGTCTTGGTTTAGTAAAGAATAGGAAACACAAGGGAAGAAGGTGAAACAATTGGAATGAGTGAATAACTTAACTGGAAATCTTACATGTATTTAATGTACCGCTGCCATTTGGATTATTTGGGGAGGGAAAAGAAAGTCTATAGGAAAATTACTTGGAACATCTGTGTGTCTATTCAGCACCTCATTTATAAGCTTGTTTTCTTAACTCCTGTTCTAGGAGTGCTTTCTGCGAACCAACATCATGCCAGCCCCGTCTGCTAATAGTAGGAAAAGAAGGGTACGGCCAGGTTTCTTATGTGGCACCCGCGGTGTTGCACGCTTTGGAGAAGTTTCCCGTTCACACCCTGGACCTTTCTGTTCTGCTTACAAACGTTGCATCGCCAGAAGAAATCTGTGGACAGGTACCTTTTTTTCTTTTTCTTCTCATCGGATTCACTGACTGTATGTAAAGGATCAATGGAGTTGCAAGTAAGGTGAGCAAAATTCATTGGTAATGGAGGTGGCCTTGTTTTAATGTGCTGGGATGTTTGCTTCTGTCTGAAAATCCCCTTTTCTTTTAGACAGCACCACAAACAATCTGGATGTTGTACATGTCGACATTTTCCATACCCAATTTTACAGTGAGGCTGTTGCTAGCAGCTCAGGAAGCTGGGCGGTGTTGCTAATGAACATCTCTTTGTGGAAAGAAATGCTGTTCATGTCACTGGGATCCAGAAAGTAGTTCTCATTGCCTCCTAAGACCGTGTGCTCCCAGTAGATGGCTCTGTATCAGACTGCATGTCGGCTACTTTTTGTAGCCTTCTTCTAAATTATATTAGTAAGGCAACCAAGGTTTGGGGCTTCTGTTTATTTTGTTTTCGCACGGACATACACAACTTGTGCTGTTGCAGTATGTGCAATAAAAGCATTAACATTCAGAAAACACTTCATTTGCACGGTGATGTGGTTTTAACTAGAAAAAATGAACAGATTTGGTGTTTTTACTTTTAGGCAGGAAATCCATTGTCTTGTTTGGCATCACTACCTTAAAATATTTTTACCTTTAGTGGAAACGTTTGAGAGCCATACAAGTAAGGACAGACATGTTACACGACTGAATACTGATGTGTCCCTTAAGAGGGACATTTCCTTTCTTTGTTATGCGATGATTGTGGCTGTGGCCATATAGCTATGGTGTCTAGCCACTGCCTGAATATATCCTTCCCATCTTCTGACTAGAGTTCTCCGAATACTGATAATCTGAAAGGGTGCACAGAGAAATTCCTTATGTGAAAGGATGCTTGCCACTCTGTTCACGCAGTTTCATTTCATGGGGCAGTCAGATGGCTATGTAGCTATGTATTAAGAGGTTCTTGTACGTGTTTTAGTTTTCTTACGCAAGCTTTCCTTTTCACTAGCTGATCCGAAATGCTCAGAAGACAGCACCAAGCACAATTTATGTCCCAGATATCCATTTATGGTGGGACAACGCTGGACCTGCCTTGAAACTTACTTTTCTAACTCTACTACGTAACATTCCAGCATTTTCGCCAGTTTTGCTGCTTGCTCCGTCTGATGTACGTCACTCAGATCTCCCAGAAGAGGTATTTGTCAATACCTTCCTTACTGTTTCTTCAGTGTCTTGTAATTTATGAATGCTTTCAGCATCAAAATGCTGTGCTTTCTTAAATGCATGCTGTTATTACTCAGGCACCCTAACAAATCACTTAAAATTTGCTTAGAGAAAAAGAATACTGTGAAAGCATCTGCTTCAGGTTTTTTCTGAATCAAGCAAGTGACTTTCACCCCCTTCTCACACATGCAAATAATAAATTAATACAATAATTCTGGTGGCTACAAAGTGGTTCAGTCAAGAATATGAAGTGCTTGAAATTACAAGAGGATGTTCTTACTGAAGAGATTTCTTCTGACAGTCTGCCATTCCATGCTATGTTGGGTAAACTGCTAATGATGCAATTTAGTAGAGAATTGAAACACTTTGATTAAAAAAAAAAATAAATAAATCAGTTTCTTTCTTCATATAGGCCAAAGCTTTCCAAGCTGGAAAGCTGAGTTCCAATTTCTGCTAAAGTAACTTTGGAATCGAATTCTAGTTGTAGTCCTAAATAAACTGTAGTAAAAGTAGGTGCAGAACTTCATTGACTTCTGAGAGTTTACGTTAAGGGAAGGTGCCCAAAACAGGACCACGCTGTTCTCATTCTGATGATTTGGTCTCAGTCATTGGGGGAAGAGAACGGGTTTTACCTAGACGTGTTTATTATCAACTGCTTTGAAAGTGCTTGAGTTCCCACAGAAGTTTTTGTACAGGCTGTAAATTCCTTCTAAAATAAGTAGTGAAATTCCTTACCTACCTTTTAATACTAGAACTTGAAAATGGAGGAAGACGTAGAGGTACTAGCTACTTCAGACACCTTTTGGTAGAGAAATAAAAACTCAGCAAAAAGCCCTCACTTGTCTGCTGAAGCCTTTCTCTTCCCTCTACAGCCATAAAGGTTCTAAGTAAAGGCTGCAGCAAGGCAAGTAAATACAAAGGAGGCGCTGTTGGATGTGGTGAAAGCCATTACTTTACCAGTGTAGCGTACAATCCCTTAAGCGAGCATTAATTCTATAGGTGATTCTTAAAGGTGATATTTGAATTTGCCGTGCCAGCCTGTGAAAATGTAGCGTTTTAAGGCCAGGATGATAACTTTTTTCAGTTTGTGTTTTTCAGGTTATTCTTAATTTGAAAAGGTACTCGTCTTTTTGGAATAGAAGATGAGTTTTTTGTGGCCTTAAATCTGAAATGTCTCTCGTCCTTCTGCTTTAGATGCAAAAATTATTTAATACGGAATTTGGAGAAGTGTGCAATATTGAGTTGCCTGGTAGGGCAGAGAGAGCATCTTTTTTTGAGGACCTAATTCTAAATGAAGTGGCTAAGCCTCCCGTAAAGAAAAGAGGTGAGGAGGATATGAGAAGTACATCTAAAACTTTCCTATCAAAGTTACTAGCTCTTTGGGCTTTGCTTTGGTGGTCATTTTCTGTCAGTAATTTGTCATATGCTTGTATTTGAGTACTGTAAATTGGCTAATTTTTCCTGATGAATTGAAGTTGATTGGACATTGGAAGTCGTGCCTGTAGCACCACCAGCTGAGCCTCAGAAGCCACAAGAGTGATCCCCACAAAAGTAGGGATGTTGGAGGAGGAAGAGGAGGATACCTTGCGTGACCTTAGAATTTTCTTGAGGGACGTTACTCGCAGACTTGCCACTGACAGACGTTTCAGGGAATTTGCAAAGCCCGTTGACCCACAGAAGGTAAAGTAGTGCTGATCTGTGTGTGTCTGTAACTTCTCAGTGTTCGTATTTCTCAGCGTTTTGGGTGAGGTTCAACTTTGTTTTTAGGGCTGCACTGTTAGGATTTTGCAAGAAGCAGAGGCAGTGCTTTTACTTCTGCTGACTCTCAAATGTGTCTTATGGGATTATTCGCTGAAAGCCCTGGTTTCATTCTAAAAAGCCAGTCCAAATGCCAACACAGTTTGCTCGTGAAAAGGCTTTGATATGTAGGCGTGTCACAGCACTGAAAAGCACAGAGATCTTTCCTTATAATTACAAACAGTATTTACAGGACTACTTTAATGAAGTCTGAAGCCCTTTATTGGACTGTCAGTTCCTGTGGGAACAGGAATAGGAGCAGCAGTTTGTAAAAATAAGTTTTGAGATCCTGTTCTCTGTTTCATCTGGAACTCCTCAATAGGAATCAACCATAAGTGCAGTGTATTTTCTTTTTCCTCCAATTGGCTGCTTAGATGCCTTTTTCTCCTTAATTTATGAGATAAGCCTAAACTAGGGGCGTATATTTCAAAGACAGATGTAACTTGAATATACCTGGGGATCAGCAAAGTCCTCTTGATGTGGGCATCCACTGGCTTTTCTTCCCCTTTTCTCCTAGGTTCTTGAGCTGTGAAAAATCTAGACAGATACATATGTCCTAATCTGAACTGGTCATTAGTCTCCTCTTCTGGTCTGAGGGAAGAAATGAGCACCTCAGGGCCCAGTTATCTCATTCTAAAGTAGATGCCTGCAATAGGTACTTCACAGGTGCAATTCATGCACCTTTTCCTCAATGTCGACAACAAAGAGAATGCCGGATGGCTTGCTCAGCTTTCACTGTTGTGATTTTCTGAAGCAAAGTGAAATGAATCTCCCACCCTCAGTGTTTCTTCTCTACCATGCACGTGCTTCTGACCTCCCTACTTCTTGTTGTCCTCTCCTAGCCGCTCTAATGAAAAATGAAAGAGCCCTTCAATTTTTGAGAAGCAAACTGGTTAATTTCAGCGTCTTCTGATGCATCGCAAATGTTCAGGGTTTTTAGGAAGTCGTTTATTTAAAGTTTTCAGAATAATTTTGGTAGACAGTGTGCAAGGTTATGAAAACCTCTGAATGCTTGTATTTGATCTGCAGGTACCTGACTATGCCACAAGGATTAAAGAGCCGATGGATCTTTCAACAGTTCTGACTGATATTGACTCGTGCCAGTACCTTGCTGCAGGAGACTAGCTGAAGGACATCGATCTAATCTGTAACAATGCCTTAGAGTACTACCCGGATCAAAGATCTACAGGTGAGGATGTGCTTTTTAGCCCTAGTTTAAAAAATCTGTCAAACGTATAGATGGAGAAATGCTGTGTGCGGACAATAGACTTCGGATGGATTAGATGATTTTGGACGTCCAGACTGTAAATATTTTATCATTTTGCTACTTGGGCATGGAATTGTGATATAAGTGTTCCCAAGGAACTTGTGCTTTTGTTTTAATTAACTTCGATGTTGTTATGCTGAAAATATTCACTGAGATAAGCTTTCGGAACCAACCTATGAAGAAAGCAATTTTTTTCTGTGATCAAAACAGTTTCATTGGTTGGTAGACAACATTCAGTTAAAGTCTGTAAAATTTCAGATCGTCACAGCGCCTATGTTTTGGAAGGCACTGCATATTCAATGGTGAGGAACGAAACGGATACAGAGTTTGGACGACTTTGTGAACAAATTAAAGAATCTCGTGAGAAAAGAGGTACGTGCTTTAACGCTAAGGATTTGAAGACTTGTCTCTGCATTTGTAACTGAAAATGCACGACGAAGATCTTTGGTATCTATTCTTTCTTGCAAGGTCGCACCTCTGCAGCGTGTGCTCCATGCGACAACTCCAAGTCACCACAGCAGAACCCTGCTACTGAAGACGAGAAACCAGATGAAGAGAATAATGAAAATGAGGAGGTGCCAGCGGCACCTGTAGATGCCAGTACACCCATTTCTAATGGCAAGTTGCATTTTATTCAGCTGCTCTTGTCGTTCATACCTTCTCTGTTCTTGAGGTGCAACAGGTGTCTCTGATGCCTGGCTCTTTATGGCAGAGGTATTTTGTTTTCAAATTGACTTCCAAATGGGAGAGAGAAATCCAGAGGTCATTCATTCAATATAGTGATGAATTAAAGTTCAAATAAAGTTGGTTCATTTGATGTACTCTTACTGGAACTTCATTTTGTAAACAGAACGACCCCCCACTCAAGGATATCACAGCTTCCCTCCCGTACTAAAAATGATACTACTCACCCTTGTAGGAGCAGCAATGTGAAGAAGGTCAAGGGCAGTAAGAAGGGTTCGAAGCTTTGATATAACAAGCCTTACACTTTTTTTGACAGAGCTCCTAATAAGCATCTTTAGCAAGGTCTGGAGATGGGAGAAAAACTCAAACTAGATTTTAATTCTAGGATGTATAATGTCAAGCTTGACTGTTCCTCTGAACAGTCAATTGAATTTATTTTTTTTTAATTTAAATTAATTAGTTTAGTTTTTTTAATTTAAATTCAATTGAATTTAAAGTTTTGAATTTAAATTCCAATCGAATTTATTGAAAAAATTTCCAACTGAATTTAAAGGTTTTTTTGTTGTTTTTCACGAAACACTAGGTTTATGTGAAAGGTTTTGCTGCAATATCTTTTTGCCAAGGATATTAAGCTTAAGTTATCCACAAGAAAATGGTGGGGAGAGGGAAGCTTTAGTTTTGAAAGCTTTTTTTTTTTTTTTTTCTCTCCAGGTTTTTCTTGAGCACAGCAGCGTTTCAGTGTCTGCCTGCCATTAGTTGCCCCACTACCAAGTCAGGAGGGTCAATTAAACTTGCGTGAGGCAGAATTTCTTTATCTGAATCTACGTGGTTCACATAAATATATTCTTGTTTCCTTCTTTCCCTAGGATTATTCTTCTCCCAGTATTGAATGTTTCAACGGACACCGTTTAAGATCAATGAGCAAAAGTATCCTGCGGTGTTCAGTCTCCAGCTTTGAAGAAAGTATGGCGATACTGAGGGGAAATGTCAAGAGAAGACGCTTTTCAAGGTACTGTATTTCTATATGTTCAATCTCTGTTCGATTTGTAGATTGAAAAGCAAGAGAGAAAGCATGTGCAGTGAGTTGTGGCCTGATAAACCTCCGGCTAAAATCAGCAGAGGCCTATGAGCATGCTGATGGCGTACCAGTAACTTAAAACTAGAGTCCCTCTTCTCAGTGAAAGTCTCCCGCTTTTCTAAAAAAAACTGTTTTTTTTTTTTTTTCCCAACCCCTTTGAGGTGTTGTTGTGGTTTAGCCCGGCCGGCAGCTAAACACCACACAGCCCTTCTGCAACCCTCCCACCTCCCTCTCTGGAATGGGGGAGAGAAATGGGAAAGTGAAGCCCACGAGTTGAGATAAAGACAGTTTATTAAGACAGGAAAATAATAATGATGATGATGATGATGATGATGATAGTACTGCTACTAGTAATGTGTACAAAACAAGTGATGTACAATGCAGTTGCTCACTACCCGCTGACCAGTGCCCAGCGTAACCCCTAGCAGCCCGGCTGCCCCGCCCTATCCATGGTGCAGCGTGTTGCCATAAGGCATAGAATTCTTTGGCCAGTTGGGGTCGGCCATCCTGAGTCTGTCCCCTCGCAGCTGTTGCTGTGCGCCGATTCTGATCGCTAGTAGGACAGTGAGACACCGAAAGGTCCTTGGCTTGTTGTAAGTACTGCTCTGCAGCAATTGAAACATCGGGGTTGTATCAGCACTCTTCTAAACATCCTTTCACACATTCTAAGCCAAAACATAGCAACCTACCCGCTACTAGGAGGAGAACTAACTCTGTCCTAACTGAAACCAGGACATGTATCTTTTCCACTTGGGTGCTATTGCTCATAATTTTGAGAATTCAACATGAGCAAGCTAGGAAATGTGGGTACATACAGAACCGCGTGTATATGGCACGCAACAGACTTGGGATGTGGATCCTGCGTGAGGCCTACAGGCTTCTCTTTGTATACCATGGAGCACTGGCTTGTAAACGTGGTGAAATTTCCCATCCTTGATGGGTCTAATACAACAAGTCTTTTCTCCCTTCTCTGCCCTGTCCTCTTTCTTAATGTAGGCAGTTGAGAAAGCCAAAATTGGAACGAAAAAAAGAATATAACACAGGTAAGTGGCTGTAAGTCCCCGGGATACCTATTTGTGCTGGTTACTGAAGAGGATGGCACTTGGTCACTCCATGGCTTTCATTTGGCCCCAAAGCCTTCTGTAGTCAGCTGAATTCACTCCTCAGTGACTTTTCTGTGAAGAGAGGTAGGTGCAAATAGGAGAATTTATGAATTCCTTGGGGAGGGAGCAGTGTGAATTGCAGCTTGGTAGGCACAAAGCAAACTGTTCTAATTGTGCAAAGTAAATCGATACTTGAAAAGTTCAAACTTAGTTTTATAGCTGGCAAGCACAAAAGTAAACCTTAGCTGTGATCCTAGCAGCACAGTGGTGTAGCTCTTCCCTTCCCCTTGTCCTCTTGGCTCTTTTAATGACAGTGCAAGCAACCAACCTGTGCCAAAGGGTGCTGTATGGCAAACAATGGGCAGGCTTTTTTCTAAAAAGCACGAGTTTGAGTTATGTGGTGTTTGGGTGTTTCTCTTGAAACGATTCTTCCCTCCTTGAGCTGTTAGAACCTAATGCAGGAAATGGAAGTGCTGCATGCATAAACAGAGTAATCAAACATACACCTCTTAGGAAGAGGCTTGCAATGTCATAGTGTTTGTTTTGAGCACTGTTAGATACAGTTTGACATGAATGGAGTGAAAACACCTTAGAGAAAGGTGTTGATTGTTCTCACTTTTCCAAGACAGAAATAACTGTAATGGAGGAGTTTCCCTCCTGCATGGAACAAAAGTTGCACGTTTGTTTTTGTCTGGCTAGCTTTCAGTCTCTTTAAAAATTTCCCTACAGGTCCCAGTTTTAAGTAGACAGTTTAAACGTGCAGAGCGATAAAGAAGTGGAATGCAGTGGTTGTGACACCAACTTCTGATCTGAAATGTAAAGAAAACTCAATCCACTTCAGGGTGCCTTTTTTGTTTGTCTGTTTCCATTTTACAAGAGCAACGGTGAAATAAGGAGAATCCCATCTTCACTGTTTCAAAAGACTTTGTTTCTGCGTTTCAGTCACCAGAACATTGAGGAGTAGAGCTGGTGCAAAAACTGTGAGACGAGTCCACGGAGAAAACAGGGACTTGGAGCTGCGCCGCAGCTGTAGAGTCGGACACAGTCGGTACTCGACTACTAACTCGTCCATTCTATTTGACAAACTTATGACAAAGTAAGTCATCTTTTCTTGCAGACCTCTTAGAATGATCTTTCTTAGCAAGCCTTTGCACTATGGCATGATGTTGGCCTCGACTTGCTCTTTATTTTGACAGCAAAGAGGTATGGCTGCTCCTGGCATTTCCTTCCTGTTTACAGGGAGACACCGTTACCTGGCTAGATAAACAGATTTTCTTGAAGGTGCTATTTCAGCATATAAGAATTGATTTAAAAAACAACCACCAACAACAACAACAACAAAAGTGCTTCATGGCTTGCTAGTTTTGTAATCTCACATTTCTCCAGGAATACTTAATTTGCTGCATTTCATCATTACACTCGTCAGCGCTGCTGATTCTGGCTTATCACTATTTGCATTGCAAATCTCCTTGTCCAAAGCTTAAACTGATGTATGCACTGCTTGAAAACAAAACCTGAAGTTGCAGAGCAGAAGACTCAAGTCATTATGTTAGCAGCTGTGTAACCATACTGCTTTCCAAGCATAAGATGTCCAGCTTATTTTGTTTCTATGACGAGTTTAAATGGCTCCCGTTAAGCAAAGATGTCCCCACACTGATACTTACTATTAAGCAAGGATTCCACCTCCTTTGGCTGAGGTCTGCTCCCTTACTCACATTGGAACATTCATCCAAGTAGCTTGCAATTCCACACTCTCGGGGGAAAGTCCATAGAATAGAAAAGGTTCCTCCAGTCTCTTCCTCAGCCTTTTTTTTGAAGCATGCAATAAAGCAAAACATTCACAGGCTGCCCTTCCATGCAAAACAAGGCAAATTAGTAAGACAGGAGCCACAAAACTGATTGTCCTTTAAAGTTAAAATGAGATTTGAAATAGATCGAGTTAGCAAGTGTTGTAAGTCTGTAGCTAAGTCTGGTTTTGCCAATGCAGCACAATTCCCTATCACGTAGCCAGAGCTGCTTCTGTAGCTCCAAGAAGCAAAACTGCTTTGACAAAATACTGTGTCATCAAAGCATTCGTTGGCTCAGTAGGCACGGCTCAGGTTCAACAAGTTTGTGAAAAAATGAGTACTAACAGAAGCAGCAGGGTCCAAAGAAACACTTTATGTCCCCACTGCGAAATGAGGGGCTTTACCTTGAGTGTTATGCACACTGTCAATAGAAAAGCACTGTAACAGAATCTGCCACGGCAGTTTGCATGTTACTGAAAGACCATCAGAGTGGGACTGCAGCAAGATCATTGCGAAGTTACAAAAAAAAACATGTGGGGGTGGGAGTTTAGTTGCGTTCGATAACACAATCATAGATAAAGATTTTGGTCTTAACGTAAAAGTAAGGATGTCTACTGATCTCTTCAACTCCAACAACTGAAGCCCAAGTCTGAAAAATCGCCTTTAAGAATGCAAAGAAAATATTTAACTCTTCTGTATGTTCATACTTTGCTATCAAGCAAAGGAATGAATGCTGATGCCTTAACTATGTAGGGCTGTAGCTTACAGAGAGACTACACCTTCCTGTTTTTTTCCCTTTAAAAACGTTAAATGCACGTGAAATTATTTGGGGGTGTTTTCACATGCAAAGCCTAATGCAGTGCATGCAAGCCCTGTCATCTTCTTCGTCTAGTAGTGTCGCGTTAAGGGGTGTAGCCGATTGACCGTCATGGGTCCCGTCGGATTCAGGGTGCTGAACTATCACGGTCACGGATTCACCAACAACGCAGTACGGCCTCGCTCTAGTCGCATTCAAGGAGAACTCTCACAGCTAGGAAGAATGCAATTAAGTGCAATTTCTTACGGCGACAGGTACACAGGCTCTTTGGATTGTCAGTGATAAATTCACTGTCTGCAAAAGCAAGCTAGCATGCATGAAATGCACAGGTACACAGCCTAGGTATTAAGACATTAAAAAGCATCAAAACTCTAGAGATTTCTAAGATTCCACAGAGATGCCTGGTATAAGCAAGCGTTCAGATCTTACCCCACGGCGTCCCAATGGAGTGGGGGTGGGGGAGTGAGAGGCTCAGCCTGTCGAGTGATGTCAGAAGGAATCCTTCCTGATAGTATCTTCCCTAACATCCCCTTTCTCTTAAAGCAATTGATATTATTTTCTATCTTTAAGGTGGAGCTTGAGTGACTCTAGTCATGCATATCTTGGTTGTGCTTGGTAGAAATGATCTCACTTGCGTTTAAAGGTACAGGCTCTGAGAAATTCCGAGGGCGTGCTCAGTGAGGGGTGGTTGCACCTTGGAGGCGGGTAGCT
This sequence comes from Aythya marila, assembly GCF_965140915.1. Taxonomy (NCBI): domain Eukaryota; kingdom Metazoa; phylum Chordata; class Aves; order Anseriformes; family Anatidae; genus Aythya; species Aythya marila. The sequence goes on along the minus strand of NW_028136855.1, from coordinate 39,533 downwards.
TTTGGGATGGAGGTGTGCTTATGATGCCTAGTCGCTTAAGGCGATTACTCCACAAGTAGTAACTTAGTGTTGATTTAACTACAGCATATCTAAACATAAGGATGTTAGTATGGAAGAAGCCGATGAAACCAGTCCTTAAATCTTACTACTTTTTGTGCATGAGCAGACTGGCGTGAGTTTTAGCTATACTGGCAAATATCAAACCACACCTGTGTCGTCCCAGAGCTGGGAAAAAAAAAAAAAAACAAAACCAAGGAAATGTTGAAGCAAATAGGGAGGCCTGTAGCTTGTGCAGTCTTTTAGCTGAGAAAATAAAGAAGGAGAGAGACAGGTAGCCTTGAGCTAGCAGAAGCAAGGAAGAGAAGGGCTAAAAGGGAAAAAACAGGAAGGAGAACACCAGCTCCAGACTGACCTATAGTAACCTTTTTCTCATTAAGGGTCATTAGCACATTAAAAATCACACCTGTCAAAATGCTAATCTATGCTAATGTGGGATTCGGTGTGTGTCCCCCCTCTCCTGTTCCCCCTCCCCCCCGGTATTCCTCTGTAATGCACAAGCTCAGTGGAGATAAGTTAGGTGAGCTGTAATAACCAATCCAAAGGAGCCAAAGAGAGAGTTTTCACAAGTTTCCTGTGTATAAATGACGGTGATTCGAGTCAGAGGTGTGCTTGCTTTGCGAAAGATGGCCAAGTACCTGACTCTGCAGAGTTCTATAAGTAATTATATAATTAAAAGACCTTCGTGTGCATTCCGACTCTGGGTGCTTATTGGCGCGGTGCACTCTGCACGAACCTGCAGACAACATCTGTACTCAGTGTCATGCCTACAGACAACCCTCTGCTGTTTATTTATTCCTGCATATTTTTCTGTGCATTCAACACAACCCCTTTGGCACAACTAGTTAACCACGTAGCTGCCAGTCCACCACTCAGTTGCACTTGTGAAGAGGAAAAGCTATTTCCATCTACTATAGGAGCACATCCTCTAAATGCAAGCTTCACTCAGCTGGTCATTTACTGCAGGACAAGATTTGAAAAGTGTTGTTGAGTTCTGGGTTTCCTGCTTACAGGAAAAATTAAGTGCTAGATCGCCCTCTACTCCGCTTTGTCTGCTGCATTTAATGAGATAAAACTGATTTTGTTTGCTCCTCTGTTTATGGACAATGAGCTGAAGGAACAGGTACAGCACATTAGCCTGGAATGCCTTCCCTCCCAACCAAAGTAAACTGGAGCTGTAACTAACACAAGCAAAAGCAAGGCTTCTGTGTTTTCAGCTGAATAAAGTTCCAACAAAATCATCCTCTGGGATTTGAAGCTTACTTCACATGACATGCCAACGACTCTTTTCCCTCTATTGTAAAGCGGATCCCTGCTGTTAGTTGCTCTAGAAGCAAAGGAATCGTCGGTTTGGTTACCAAATAGCCGCTTCTGCAAACGAGAAGTGTTGTGCTCTCTCTTCCCTTTGAATGACTCCACACTTCTCATCAGCTACTGGATTGCTGACCTAGAATCAGAGAACATCCCAAGGTGGAAAGGACTCCCAATAATCACCAAGTCCAACTCGTGGCTCCACACAGGACCACCCCAAAGTGAGACCCGATGTCTGAGAGCATTGTTCAACACTTGTTGACCTCCGTCAGGCTCGGTGCCATGAGCAGTGCCCTGGGCAGCTGTCTCAGTAGCCAGCCACCCCCTCAGCGCAGCACCTGAGGCGCACGGGGCTCGGCGGGGCGGCCCGGGAGGGGAGGACGGCGGGGCGAAGTGGCAGCTCCCTCAGAGCCGTCTCCCCGCCGCCTCGGCTGCATGTCGTGGCTTTTTCGTGTCGGGGCTTTTTCATGTCGTGCCCTCGGTCTCTCGCCGTGGGTGAGATGCTGCTCCCCAGCGCGGACCCCTTGCGCGCGGGGCCTGCTCGCGGCGGCGGCGGGAGGGAAACCCCAACCCCAAAGCCCTCCCGGCAGGGAGAGCTCGGGGTGAGGGCCGATCCGGCACCGACAGTAAACACACGCCGGAGGAAACGCTCTGGTTTTAGCCATGAGCAGCGCGGCCAGGTTCAAAAGGCGTCACGCTGGAGTTCCGAGTTCGGCGGCGTTCCGAGGCCGTTGTGGCGGTTGTGGAGACGGCCCCGGCTGAGGTGGCTGCTGCTGTCGCTGCTGTCCCCTCTGTCCCTGCTGTTGCCGCTGTTGCCGCTGTTCCCGGACCTTGGAGACCCCCGGCGGCTCCCTGTGCCAGGCCCTGTGGCCCCAGGGAGCTGCCCGCCGCCTCGTCAGCCAGCCCGGCAGCAATCCTGCCAGCACAGAATAGCCCACTGCGTTTCAGGGTAAAGTGACGATTAATTTCTATTTCCTGGCCTGGGTGCTGCTTTCTTCTTTAAGGAAGCTTCAAGGTTAAAGGTTCAACTCAGTTATGTCAGGGTTCAACTCCGTTTCGTGAAGGGGCTCTTGTACGAAAGCTTAAGCTGGGATTGACTCTCTGCTAAGCGGAGGCCAAACGTGGACCTACTGAGAAGCAGGTCCTAAGTGATAACATTTTCTAAAGAGACTGCTAAACACATCTGAAGAGTGCTGCTGCAGAACTCTGAATGGGGGGATAGCAACTGTCTTAACTGATCTGGAATCTTGAATTTACTTTTCAATGGACAAGAGGTGTGTCTCTCAAGGCAAACAAAGAGAGGAGTAACACCCTCTCTTGTCACTCATGTCAACATAAATTTATGCTCAGAGCGTAGGTGTAGGAACAGCATCGGTATGTATATGGAACACCGGGAGAGGAAGCTCTATCGGTATTTACAGTTTTTCTACTTTTCTTTTTTTCTTTTCTTCTTTTTTTCTTTTTTCTTTTTTCTTTTTTTCTTTTTTTCTTTTTTCTTTTTTTCTTTTTCCCTTCCCTTCCCTTCCCTTCCCTTCCCTTCCCTTCCCTTCCCTTCCCTTCCCTTCCCTTCCCTTCCCTTCCCTTCCCTTCCCTTCCCTTCCCTTCCCTTCCCTTCCCTTCCCTTCCCTTTTTTTCTTTTTTCCTTTCCTTTCCTTTCCTTTCCTTTCCTTTCCTTTCCTTTCCTTTCCTTTCCTTTCCTTTCCTTTCCTTTCCTTTCCTTTCCTTTCCTTTCCTTTCCTTTCCTTTCCTTTCCTTTCCTTTCCTTTCCTTTCCTTTCCCCCCAGTATTGTTTTTCTGTTCTCCTTCTCACTGCAGTCTTGATTTTGTTTCTCGTCCCTTAAGTATGTTTCCAATGTGTTGCTGAAACATTTTCCCTTTCAATCCTAAAAAAGGAGCTGTCACTGGTGAAGATCGGAGCTTATCCCTGAGCCCAGGAGCTGTCACCTTAGTCTTCCAATCGGACAAGGACGACTTCATTTCTCATGTAAATGCATTTGTCAGGTTTGCGTATTGTTTTTTCAGGAATGGAAAGTGTGTATAGAATGGATTTAAAATCAATTTTAAATGTAAAATGTCAAGGCAAAAAAGTTCTAATTACAACCTCTGCACACAATTTGCCAGCTGTGGGACTAGGAGTTTTCTTATTTACTGTGTTTTGTTTAACGTGTCTGAAGTTTAATGGACAGCAATCAAGGCGTGCTAGAAATCTGAAAGCACTTTATGCTTTGTTCTCTCCGTCATTTTGGTATAACAAACTAGCTTATGTTTTAAACCCTCCATGAGGTTAGTGGTTTCCCTAAAGGTAACAAGTCCCTGTGTGCTACAGTAAGACAGTAACAAAACATGAAGTATAGAAGTTCATCCTGTCATTATTCAGCTTCTGCCTATGGACACACAACTACGCTCATTTAAAGCGGTATCACCTTGAAACCTAATCAGCATTTTAAAAAGGACTTTGTAGCAGTTATTGGCTTTTGTCCTGGAGGGCTGAGGTTTGTTTTGTTTTGTTTTACATTCAGCATTTCCGTTTCTAGCTTACATTCCCCTGTTGTTTTGCATGAGGAAAGCGTGCAACTTTAGAAAGGAGAACGGAAAGAGCTGCTTTTTAGTCTAACTTTTCAGTTTTTCGTAGGAGTTTTAAATGTGGTAGGAGTAAAACACCAGAAGTACTGCTGCCAAAGTTATATTCAAACTCGTCTTTCTTGGAGAAGCAGAAGAAGCCCAGGGAGAAATGAATTTGCAAACATGCTCTTCATGCTCTCCTTTCCCAAGATTTCTCTGAGATATAGCCCATCCTCTGTGGGTTTTGAGGTATATGGTTCCCAGGAGTGAAAAGGAGGGCCAAACATCTCTCCTCTTGGATCTCAGCATGCCAGGGCTTTAGTGTACTGCCACTTACAGCTCCGCTTTTTCACCTGGAAAAAGCGACCGCATGATGTAGACTGAGGAGCCCTCACAAATTAACTTGCCATCACCAAGTGACGCCCATGAAAGGTGTATTTAAAAGCTAGGCTCATTATAGAATCACAACAAACCCCTCATGACTGGTGCAGTAGACAGTGAGGTAGAGGGCGAGCCCTGGAAAGACAGAAGAAAAGTAGCAGTGAGTTCTGGGTACCTTTGTGCAGACGAAACAGAAAAACGCAGGCAATGAAGTAATAGTGTTCCGTTACTAATGCCAGCAATAGATAATTGCAACAATTATCTATTAGATCATAGGTACTAATTAACAGATAATTGCGCAACTCCGGAAATCAATAAATAACTGATTCCCCTCAGAGAATGTCTTCTACATTTTTATATTAAAAAGACTCCAGAGTTGTAATGGATTAAAATCCTACGGAAGGGAAAGAAATGGCATCAGCCACTAGTTCTGCAGAAGCGAAAAGTAATACTGATAGAGTTTAGATGGAAATTTTCACTTTGTGTGTTTAGTTTGGGGATTCTTTTTAAATCATTCATACCAGCGATTTAGTTCTTAAGGCTGTTTCTTTGAGATTAAGTGACAGGACTTCTGTTACTCTTTTCTTCTTGGAATGCTTCTTGATATTCTTACGTCAGCCAGAACTTCTGTCTCTGTCGCAGATGTGAACAATGACCGTAGCTAAGAAGCCCAAATCTTCAAAGCCTAAAAAGCCCTCTTCAAGGCGGTCTGGCAAATCCAAGAAACCAAGTACTAAAATACTGATGTCACGCACTGCCAACTGGGGCCGGATAGTGCCTGCAGAAGATTCAAGCCAAGTCTCTGTGGCCCAAGGACGTGGAGGTGCTATTTACTGTAGATCATCTGAAAAATCTAAGGCTTTTGCCCCAAGAGATCTAAGTAAGTGTGCGTTCTATCCTGCCTCCATTGTCTTCAAAGCAAAAGTAGAAAATGCAGTTCTTACTTGTTGCACTGATAGAGAAGGGGACTACTGTGAACAAAGACTTCAAAAGCGAATCCCCTAAGGCAACTGAAGTGACTGATGTTACAGAAATTAATTTTGATATATTTACAGTCAACAGAGAAATATGGGGAGCTTTTTGTAATGCACAGATTCCTCCATGTCTTTTCTGTTTTGCAAAGAAAAGTGTTTGATTGTTGCTATTCACAGCTTCCATTTTTCACAGGTTTTTTGAAGGATAACATTGCTCAGGAAAAGATCTGGTATCTGTAGGGGTACCGTCATTCCTAGTTCCTAGTTTTTACGTTTTTACCGTATAATTTCAAGTCTAAGTTTGTGGTTTAAGTTATAATAAGGAAAAAAACAGTAGTTGAGTTAATCAGGTTAAAGATTATAGATGGAGAGGAACTTGGCGTTAGGTGCTACAAACAGAATGGCAGTTAGCCTTGCCTTAGAAGAATTAAAATGGTTGACTAAAGTTGTTTGTTTTTTTTTTTTTTTCCCCAAAACATTGTGTTGACCAGCCAATTTGAATTTGGTGGTATTAAAGCTGTCTGCAATAAGTTTTTCTGGTTTGGATTGTAGGTAGCTCCTCTAGGTGCTCCTGCAGAATAGTATTTTTTTAAATACCTTTCTTCGAAACAAACAAACAAGATCTCTTTTTAAATTTAACTTTCTTGCAGTCGTTAATGATGGAATTGCTCCGCCACAGAGCATTCTTTTTCCACCTGAGAAGATTTGTATGGATTGGCGAGAAACACAAAGTGTTGGAGTTGGCCTGTACAATCTTGGCAACACATGTTTTCTTAATGCTACTCTGCAGTGTTTGACCTACACACCCCCACTTGCCAATTACATGCTTTCTCTTGAGCACAGCCAGTCATGTGAGTACTTTCTACCAGTATTTTGAATCTGTTGGATAGCTCTGAAGGTGAAAGAACAGCAGTGATTCTGTGAGATAAGCTTATTTGCCTGATTTTACCTGTAGCAGCTGGCTTTGAGCACTGTATTAGCAGTGGGCTCCGAATAGCATATGGAGTGCAATTAATGCACCATGTTTTATTTATTTAGTTATTTGTTTGTTTGTTTGTTTGTTTATTAAAGGATCATTTATTGCTTCATGGGAATAATGAAGTGCATTGGACAGTAATGCATTTGGTAGTAATTTTAGAGAGTAATACATTTTGCAGCCTGTGGAGTTCACATTCCTGTCAGCCTTTACAACTGCGACTTTGCAGTAGTCTTTTAGATTTCTCTTCACAAAATGCATTTGAATACGGGCTTAGTGGATATTTTTATTCTGTAAAGTTGTGTGAAATGAAATGTTACAAGACTGTTGGGACATTGGCATCTTGGGAGAATAGAATGTAGCAAGGAGAGTGGATATTGTATCTATAGTTTAAATTGTACTTAGATGTTTGTAGGTATGGATATTTCGCTGGACTGGGATGCTTTGTTCTTTCACTCTTCAGGTCGTGAACAAGATTTTTGCATGATGTGCACGATGGAGACTCACATTAACCAGGCCCTGCGTTGCACTGTTGATGCCATCGAGCCTACGCATGTTATCAGTAATCTCAGTCGTAAGTGGCTTCAGATGTGTTTCTTTTCGATAGCTTGTAATCTTCAAATAATTATTTGATGTGTCTAAGTGGTTTTAACACTCCAATGAAGAGAGATTTTAGAAATACAAGAATGATTTCATTTTTAAATGAGGTCAATACTATCATCTTCTTATTTAGGAATAGGACAACATTTCCGTTTTGGCAGTCAAGAAGACGCACACGAGTTCTTGCGCTATACTGTTGATGCTATGCAGGAAGCGTGCTTGAACGGAAGCACCGAGTAAGCATAAACAAGTTCACTTTCATACATTCTCTAGCACCTTCTAGTCCTTTATTTACTCTCAGAAATGATCTCTAGCACCTTTTAGTGCCTTATTTACTATCAGCAACAAAAGTCTACATCATCCTTGGTTTTCATCAAACTCTTTGAAGAGTTAACTCTGTGCCTTAAATCTTCTGAGGTCTGATTATAATTTATTTCCAGATTGGACGGATCTTCTCAAGCTACCACCATCATTCATCAAATATTTGGAGGATTTCTAAGATCGAGAGGTACTTGAAAAAATACTCCTGTCCTTAGAACTGATCTGTGTCTTTTGTCGGTAGTAAAGCAGTCTGTAGTTTGTCTAAAGTAGTATCTGTCAACAACTTGAATTTGGACAGTTAGTCTCCTTCACATAATGTTAAGCATTTATATTTTGTTTCCAGTGAAGTGCTTGAATTGCAAAGCAGTTTCGGATACGTATGAGGCATTTCTTGATATCACTTTGGATATAAAGGTAAGGTGTTTTCTAAATATAATTCATGATGTTTAAGTACATGCATAACTTTCTAAATTAAACTTGTTTAACTTAAAAAACCAAACCACATATAATGTTAAAACGTAAGAGCTTTGTGATGCTAAGGAAGTGGATTGGACTTTGTCCTTCCGTGGAACCCATGTAAATAGTCTCCACATTTGCATTGGGATTAAGGGGAAAGAATTCTCTTTCTGCAAAAATTATAATGCTGTCCTACTTCTTTGTTGTTCTACCTCAATATACATCTAATTGTTAGACTGATGAATTTGTCCCCAGTATTGATGACAAAGCACACTGTAGATGCTGTCTAGGCAACTGGAAAAGTATTTGTTCCAAAGTCAAATGCCTTCCAGGTGAGGTCAATGCTGAGCATGCTCTTTCTGCCTCCTTCTTCACAGTGCTCCTAGTAGATCGCTTGAGTATGTTAGTAAGATTCTCTTATAAACTACTAGTATGTCTCTGGAATTTTGAATTACGGTGACTTTGCGCTCTTCTTTCTCGCTGCTCTAGGCGGTTTCGTCTGTTAGCAGAGCTCTGGAACTCTTTGTGAAACCTGAAGAGCTGGATGGAGAGAATTGCTATAAATGTAGCGAGTAAGATTTTGACGAATTAGGTCTTAATCCTAGATGTCAGTTTTCTATGTTGCGTGACTCTGTTGGACTACCTCTAAACTTTGGATCTACTTACAAGTTTTGTGGAAGTTTATAAAAGACTTGGATTTTTGTTTCTTTGGAGGGGGGAAGTCTTGTTCATAGGCATTCCCTATGGGTTTGCAATTCTCTGGCTTGTATTTTGCCATCAGAATTCAAAAAGAGCTACTTTTGTTCTTTCTATTTATTAGCTCTCGACAGTACTTTTCTTGATGTAAACTGCCCAGTTTCCGTTGTTCTCTGGGCTAGTGGCTAATTTTCACTGCTTACACCGTAGGTCCTACCTTGGAGCGGGCAATGTGTCAAACTGAACTATTTTGTTTCAAAGGATGGCAGATGGTTTCAGTGTCTTTCCAGACAAGCTCAGTACATGAAGACTTCCTACTGCTAAATGTCTCCCTCCTGTAGAATGACCATGTGCTTCTGTTGTATTTTTGATGTTGATAGTGGACCTATGTTGGAGATTATTTGCAATTTCTAGCCCTGGGGACCAAGGCTCTCTCGTTCCGCTTTCAGTATTTGTATTTCCCTTAAAAGCTGAAAGAATGTATCCAGGATTGGAGTTCAAATAGCCACTTTTGTAGACCAAGAAATGGTACCTTGCCATCCAACCTGGTCATACCCTTTTGTGAGAGGTTCCTGTTCCTGCTATGCTCTGAGTTGTTGGGAAAATTTACCTTCTTCTCTGTATTAACAAACCTGACACGCAGTGCATGGGTTTATGAAAAGAAAAAAGACCAACCTGTTATGCAAGTAAATATCATTCAAATAGCATAGGCATGCGTGAGACATTAAAAGGAGTTTGTTTTGGGGGCGAAAAAAGAAGATGCCTTCAAACACTTCTCTCTGCTTGTTTTTAAGGTGTAAAAAGATGGTTCCTGCATCCAAGAGATTTACCATACACCGTTCTTCCAAGGTTCTCACAATATCATTGAAAAGATTTGCAGATTTCACAGGTGGAAAGATCAACAAGGTATATTTACCACTGTAATGCAACTATATCATTGTGTAATGGGACATCCCCCAAAGCTGAAAGTTGTTAATATTTTCAGACAATAATTGTAGACTAACGACTATGGCTTATTCTTTCTCTTAATATCAATAAAGTTCCCGCTTGACAAGAAGCATATGCTTTCCTCTGAGAAGGCTGATTCATCAGGAAACAGTTCTCTGCAACTTTTAGTCTTAAACGTTGTTTATGGGAAGACTTATTTGTAGTGAATCAAGAAATATATTCTAGAAATATAAATTCTAGTCTGTGTTTTTTGGAAGTGTTTTTCTCTGGCTAGTCCACGAAGTACTCTGGGATAATTTTTCTATCTTCTTGGTGTCTCTTTAGGAGGTGAAATATCCGGAGTATTTGGACCTGAGAGCCTATATGTCGCAGTCAATGGGAGAACCACTGCTCTATGCCTTATACGCGGTGCTGGTACATCACGGTGTCAGCTGTCACTCAGGACACTATATATGCTATGTAAAGGTAGAAGTCAACAGCATTTCTAACAGGGTAAAGGTTGTGCTGGCAAACCAATTAAAGCATGACTAGCAGCTACTGTTTCTAGGGAAAAAGATTTCATTATATTTTTATTTGACATGTGTGTATTTTGTTCCTATCCGTGATTTCAATTGGAAAACGTGCAATTCACCTAAAGAAATCGTTGTCTTTATTTGCAGGCTGGTAATGGACTTTGGTATCAGATGAATGATGCTAAAGTAGTGCGTACTGACATTAAAAGAGTTCTTGGTCAGCAAGCTTACATACTTTTTTATATCAGGTAATAACAAATCTTAAAATGTGTTCAGAAGAGATTTACTTTCCTGTTATTGATATTTTTCTGTTTTGCAAGTGTTTTTCTTGCTATCCCAGGAGAAGATTATTATTTGTCTAATTCAGTTCTGTCTAACCTGAAATTCTCTGTGTCGTTTATTATCTTTTGTTGCTTGGCCTTAAACTGCAGCACTTGTGTAAATTGCTATCTATGTGTTATCTGTAGCTGGCTACTTTAGAGAAGGAGAGAAATGAAGGTCATCTGTGGTGTAAGAATGAATTATTGCTCTGCAAGTGATAGTCTTAGTAGGAAGACTGTTCTCTACTTTTCAGTCTGTAGTCTTGGCGAAGCCTTCTGTAGAGAAGGCTTCCATATCGTATGAGCTGTTCCTCTAAAATGATAGGATGGGATTTAATCCAAGAGTAGGCTGAAAGAAAAACTAAACTACGATCACTGCTCTTTTCTGAAGGCGCTATGATTTGACACTTGGAGAACGTGCGTTTTACTTGCCAGCACCATCTTATCCCTGTTCATTCCCTCCTGGTCAGCAGGGGGCTAATAGTAAGCAGGCTGGATTTCTGGGACCACGACTTCTTCCTCATATGATTAAGGTAATTCAGGGAAGTGGGAGGGCAGATAACGGCACCAAACTGCTAGTGGGTTTGGGGTTTGGTGTGGGGTTTTTTGTTTGGTTTTCGGCATCTTAGTTTTGTTTTCCTTCCCACGCTGCAGCTTTCTTCACAGCCCTCATGCTACAGCCAGAGTCATTCAAACAGTGGTTACTGCTAAATTGTGCAGCCATGCGACTCCATTACTTTATACCTCCAAGACAGCTTTCTAAAGCACAGAGAGCTACGCTCTTTGACAATTTAAGCAGAGTGTACTAATCCTCAAATCATTTAAAAGAGGACTTGTTTTTCCTATCCTCGTCACTTTAGCTAAGACAGGGAAAACTAAATGTCTTATTCCTGAGCACCAGAACAATTACTTCAGGCTTTTCAGGGTATGTTTAAAGGGGAAAATAAATATATTTGGGAATAGCAGCAGGTAATGTTAAGTTGCTTGGCTGGTTTTCAAAGATGATGTTAATTTGATACCAATCTGCAGTAAACCAAAAGCAGGAATTGAATACGCTTATTGGACTTGCATTTATCCTTAAAGGGCAGTGTGTTTTTCTTTTTAGGTGTTAAGACCATTTGTAGAAACACTCAGTAGGAGAGTTTTGTGTTTCAAAATGTTACATGCAGTGTTTGCGTTAATCCATCTTGCAATTTCTTCTTTTTAAATACAGAATTCAAGCCGTTTAAATGGAAATGGATCCATAAAAGAGGACGCAAAGACCACTGGTGTCACCCTAAAAAGGCCATCTTCAGCACCACCAATGGCCTGTGTTCAAAACCAGGCAATTACCAGGCCTTCAATGACTGATACGTCAAGAAAACAGAAGATCACCATCAGTATTCACAATAAATTGCCTGCTCGTCAGACTGTGTCACAGCCTGACTGTCTTAGCAGTGCTGTGGAGGATGAAGATCTCTACCAGGCTGTTTCTTCATCCACAATTACAAATTTGGTAATGCAAATGAAGCAAATGCAAACAAACAAAAAAGTTTCTGATGAAATTTTTGTGGAGCCAACAGTGAATGAAAATCCTAAACTCAGCTCTGATAACACAGTCCCTTATGGTGCAGAATCTTCAGGAAAATCTGAGGAGGAGTCAAAGGGCTTATTTCAAAGGAATTTGAAATGCAATGCAATGTCCTCTAATGGAATTTTGGTTGGAAAGGTAGTCCGTACATTGCAGCATTCCAATTCTTCCTGTCAGAATGCTGACAAAGGAAGATCCCAGCATGAGCTGCCAAAAACAGATTCACTAAATGGTGCTATTAGGTTAGTTAATGAATCTAAAGAAAACGGACTGAAACTTGATGATTCCACTTGCCGAGTTGAACCTGTTAAACCTTCTGAGATGTTCTTTTCTAAAACAAATGGATCGCTTGAAACATAGATTTGCTCCATCGAGAATTTCTCACCTACGATGTATTCGGGAGTGTTTATTGTGTTCCTAATTCAGGTGAAATACTGAGAAAACACAGCACACATGTGATCGTAAGACTTTGTGGTATTATCCCCTTAGAATTTGCAGACCTGAGCTTACATTAGAACTTGTCAACTTAAGCTCAGCTGAGATAAAAATTCCTAAGTTTCATAAAGTAGATTTTGGGGGGTGAGTTGGGGTTATCTTTGAAGTGTAGATAATGCATACAACTCACAGCGGTCTTGCTTACCATTTAATGGAGACATTCTGACAAGACTAGTCCTCAGTACTACTACAAATAGTATTTTTTTGTCTGCTGACTTGTGCGTTTTAATTGCAGATGCCTGGAGCTATGCCTTCAGTCAATCGAGAAGTCATCATGGAGTCCTTCACAGCCAGCCAGCTGAACAGCTTGTCAGAGGAAATGAGGTAAAATGAGCACAGTCTGATTAAGACAAGACTTTATGGAAGTTCGTTACAGTTTTATCTGTCTACTAATAGTATTTAATGGAAGGATTTAAATTAGTACAATTCCATACTGTGTGTCCAGTGTCACGAACAGAACTAATGAACAGCACTGAGCATATCACTCTGATGCAGGTTGGTGCCTCAAGGAGAACTTGTGTTCCTTTATAGAATGTTTTTCCATTTTTCTCCACTGTCTGGAGAAACACTGGCTGTTCCCCGCTCGCCCCTATGCCTTTTTTCTCAGAGCAGCAGGTGGAAGGAGACAGATGCGTTTGCTTTTTTAGTGCAATGGCTTCAGAAGCAAGAGGGGAAAAAGCACTTTCTCTGGGAGCTGAAGAAGGTGTCCTAATCACAGGAGAGGTTTCTAAATGGCATATCTTTGCGAGGGTTCCTGTAGTCCGGAGGTTTTTGTTTGTTTGTTTGACGTTGGAAGGTTTTACTCTTAATATTCACGTCCTTCAGCAGAAGTGAGAAATGGGTTTTTATTTTATGCAGTGTTGCGGAACCTCCGAAATCTCCTGGGAACGATGAATACCTCGCCCAGTACCAATGTGATGACCGTGGAGACAAGGAGAAAGCAAGAAGATCAAAAGAACGTGACCTCATTTCAAAAGAAAATGTTTTGTCCGGCAAAGAGTCTTGTGAGCCTGGTGAGAAATTGCGGCAAACTTCCTCTCTCAAGTCTGACACTGAATGTAGCTCTAACAATCTTTCTTCCTTAGCTATTGCAGATAGACGCCAAGATACAAAGGACAAGACTAAAACCACTGAGAAAGAGCATTACCAAAGCAAGAGGGAACATGCTCCTAGTGAAGAGAAGGAGAGTCAAAAAGCAGGTCCTTCCAGCAAGAGGAGGTGTTCTCAGAGCGTGGAATTTGTTGAGCAAAAGAGTCACAAGAAGGAGTACTGGGAGGGAAGCAGGTACAGATCTTTCCCTCGTGAAAGAAACAGCCCTGAGAATGGCAGAAGAGCAGTCAAATATTCAAAGTACAGATCTGGCAGCGGAGGAAGATCAGAACAAGGTAGCAATAGATACTACCGATCCAAAGGGGAAAGAAGTTGGAGCAGAGAAAGATACTATCGAGACGAAGCACGGAGATGGGAAAGATGTGGCTATTACAAGGATTACTATTCACCTCATGCGACAGGAGACAGTAGAGAGAGAAAGTTCTCTCACGGCGATTCAGCCTTTGACAGATCGACTGCAACTTACTACAGCAGGTCACATAAGCATTATCATTACAAAAGCGGATGGCCTCACGGTTCCCTCTTGAGAGAGGAAGATGTACGTCGCTTTAGCACACCCCGAGCAGACTTGCATCGTTGCTCGGTACCTCAGCAACATTCCAGAAGACATTCTCGTGAAAGACATGCGCTTCCACCTGTGTCAGCTCATTTGGAGAACTGTCACCAGAAAAATGAACCAGAAGGAAACAGAAAAAGAAAATATACCCGTGCAGAAGGTAGTGAAAGTGAAATAGAAAGGAAAGACAGAAAGATAGAAAAGGAGCTTGTAGGTGGTGAAAAAAATGCAAAAATATCACAAGTTCTGGAAGAAACAGAAGTCTAAGGATAAAGATGGAGAGAAGGATTCCAAGTAAGCAAGGATTCCAGCATACTCCGCATTTTTTATCCTAATTCTTTTCTGGGTGCTTCTCATGTCTTCCTTTTTTTTTTTTTTTTCTGGTAGTTTCTAAGTTCTTTAGATAGCACCAGCTGGCTGGGGATCATGTTGTTAGGTTGATCAGTGAAGACAGGAAAGCTCTTGCTGAATTGTGTCAGAGCACTAGCTTTGGACCACATAGTTCGAATCACATCCGTACACCATTCCAGATTAGGTTAAAAGATTTTTTCTGCTTGCACATATTCCAGAGCTAGCCGTTGTTAATGATCTGTGTACAAACCAGGACCTATGGTCCTTCAATCTGACGGCTTAAGTTTGCTGCATCTAAAGTAAGTTGCGTGTGCACAAAGCACCACAAAATAGCTGACATGCTGCAAATCATCACCTGTGGTAAAATAAATCAAGTTTCATATAGGCAACAAGTGCCACATCTTTTTTTCCCTTTTTAACTTGCATGTTTCTTTCAGACTTCATGATTTGTGTTTCTGTGCGCTCCACTTTGACAATGCCAATCGCAAGCATAAGAAAAAGAAGAAAAAGGAGAAGAAAAAGAAGAAAAAGGAGAAACACCAGGAAAGCAAAAGGCTCCTTGGAACACTTGGATCCTCGTTTCCAGAAGATAACGCGGGAGAAGAAGGAAGAATCCCATCCTCCAGATGGCTCTTCATGTGAGTAATGCAGAAGTGAGAGCAGTAAACAACCTTACAAGGAAGGGAAGACTTCCAGTGCAGGCGAAAGCAAGAAATACTGCTCCATCGCATCCAACGACTATACTAAAGGTAAGCGGCCGCAGCGTGTGTGAGGAATTCCTTTTATATTAATCTCGAGATTATTTCAAACAGTCTTGAAGTGCTTGATGACTTAACAGTCTGCAGATTTATTATCAAATCAAAAAAAAACCCCACTTGGTAGACTATTTTTTTCCCAGTTTTGAATGGCCACTAGGAAAGAAGGCCTGAAATAAAGAGGTTAAAGGCAAATGGTTTTCACAGAATCACAGAATCACAGAATTTTCTAGATTGGAAGAGACCTCAAGGTCATCGAGTCCAACCTCTGACCTAACGCTAATAGTCCCCACTAAACCATTTCCCTAAGCTCTATTTTCATTTGGTTTGATGATGAAGTGGCAAACAAGAGGAAGAGTTGCAAGCTCCCTTCTTAAATTCAGTCCAGCCAAGTAGGAAAAGTAAATGTGGACAGCTGTATCTTGGCAAAGAAGATAGTAGGGAGCAAGGAGGTTTAGCAGTCAAGATGGAAGGTGATGCCATGAGGCTTAGAGGCTAGTAATGTTCTAATGAACATGGCCAAGTCTTGCGCTGGGCAGCCTGCTTGGGTCCAAAGCCTGCAGTCCTCCCCAAGATGTCGGCGAGGGGCTGGTGAGCCGTTGGGACGGAACCCCCGTTGCCCGGGTTCCCCAAGCAACCGCCCCACTCTCCAGCCACCATGGCAGGTCCAGCAGCCGGCTCCCGCTCCTCCCGGGGCTGCGGCCCTGCTGGCGAGCCCAGCGCCCCAGAGCTCAGCCCAGCGCCCTTTTTCCCACAGAGGGTTTCCCCAGACGGCTTCCGCGGCTTGCGCAGACGCAAAACTCCCCCTTCGTCGTCCCAGCCGTGCCGCCAACGGTGGCTGCCTGGCTGCTGCCCTCCCTCCCCGGAGCGACGGCGCTGCCCTTGCAGCCCCCGCAGGTACCCACCCTCCCCTCCGCGCTGCCCCAGGCCACCGTCTGGCACGTGGTGCCGGGGGTCCAGGGGCAGGTGCTGCAGCTCCCCGCCGGGGTGCAGCTGCCACCTGGGGGGCACCTCCCAGCCCAGGGGCACCACCTGCAGCTTGGGCAGCTCCCCGCCGGGGGGCAGCTCCCTGCTGTGGGGCAGCTCCCCGCCGTGGGGCACCAGCTGCAGCTGGTGCAGCTCCCCGCTGTGGGGCAAAACCTGCAGCTGGTGCAGCTCCCCGCTGTGGAGCAAAACCTGCAGCTGGTGCAGCTCCCAACCATGGGGCACCAGCTGCAGCTGGTGCAGCTCCCCGCCGGGGGGCAGCTCCCCCACACCGCTCCTCCCTGTGCCCCCGTCCATCAGTGGGGACAGCCCATGGTGATGGGGACACTGGTACCCCACCATGCTCTGGGGCCCAGGGCCGTGCTCCATGGGGAGCTCCTGCACCCCGCAGGCACCTGCCTGTTGCAGGCCCCCGCCCAGCGCAACCCCCCGCCACCCCTCGTCCCGGGGCCTCCGCTGCGGGGGCAGGCGCTCCCCACGCCCCGCACCCTGAGCAGCAGCCGGGGGCAGCTGCCGGAGCCCTGCTTGCACGCCGTGGGGCTCAGCGAGGACCAGGGGCCCCCGCTGCCCGGCCCCACTGCCCCCAAGCCTGCCCAGGCTCCAAGGACCGCCAGCAGCCAGACGGCGACGCCTGACGGTGAGTTTGGGGCTGGCACAGCCGGCCGCTGGGCGCCCCACACCCAGGGGCCATGGGGAAGCTGACATCGCCCGTCTTGGGGGATTTTCTTGCTTCGTCCTCAGCGGCGACAGCCCCGCAGGTGCCTGAGGAGCCCCCACAGCTGCCCGAGCTGGGCCCTGATGCCTTTGCCGAGGCCTTTCCAGAGCTGGCAGGGGACAGCCAGCAGCTGCAGCACATGCAGGATGAGCTCCTGGCCGACCTGGACATCCCCATCCCCGGCATGGAGGAGCTGCTCAGCTGGCTCGATGCCGTGGAGCCCCAGGACGCCTTCCCCGATTTGCCCAGCAGTCCTGCCCTCAGCCGCTTCCTCTCGCAGCTGCCCGACCTCTGCGAGGACATCGAGGAGCCGAGCACGCAGGGACTGGAAGCCACAGGAGCCCTCGGTGAGGTCCCCTCAACCCCTGGGCTGCGCCCCAAGAAGCTTGAGGGTGGGCTGTCGCTGCAGTCCCCCGTCGTGCCAGCAGTGAGCCCCCCGCTCAGCCCTGCAGCCAGTCCCCTGCCCAGTGCACTTAGGAGCCCCCTACCCAGTCCACCCCTGAGTCCCCCCAGGAGCCTCCCTGACACCCAGCTCCTCAGTGCCCTTAGTAGACCCCTGCCCCAACCCCCCCAGCGTTCCCTCAAGACCCGCCCCAACCCCAAGGTCCCCAGTGCCCTTAGTAGACCCCAGCCCAAATCCCCCCCGAGTTCCCCCAAGAAACGCCCCAACCCCAAGGGCCGCAGTGCCCTTCGTAGACCCCAGCCCAAATCCCCCCCGAGTTCCCCCAAGAAACGCCCCAACCCCAAGGGCCGCACTGACCATAGGAGACCCCTGCCCAAACGCCCCCTGGGTCCCCTCAAGAGCCCCCCGCCTGCCCCTGCGTCCACCGGCACCAAGCGGGGGGCCAAGCGCCCTGCGCCCAGCAGCACCCCCGGGGCAGCGCAGAGCTGCCAGCACAGGAGGCCGACGACAGAGAACCCCCCCGGCAAGGAGAGGAAGACGCTGCTGGGCCAGGCTGGCCAAGGCCGCAAGAGACCGTGCCAGGGGAAGACGGCTGGCAGCAGCACGGTGGCTGGCAGCAGCAGGGAAGCAGGCAGCAGTGGGCAGCAGCTGGCGATCAACAGCACCACGGCACCCAGCAAGAGAGCGCGAAGCCCGGGGGCTGCAGGGGGGCAAGGAGCAGCGGCGCCACCTCCCCGCAGAGCGCGGCTGCTGCCGGAGACTCCGAGTGGGGAGCCCCGTGCCGTGCGGCCCCAGGACAGGCTCTGTCCCCAGGCCAGCAGGGCCAGGACACTGCAGCGCCAGCAGCCGGGGACAAAGACCCCCAGCGAGACTTTGCAGCCGCTGGGGGCCAGGGCCAAGGCGCTGGGGCCAGCGTGCCAGCTGGCCTGTGTGCAGCCGCAGCCCACCTCCAGCAGCCCCAGCAGCATGCCCAGCACCCCGCCGACAGTGCCAGGCTCCAGCTACCCGTGACCGACCTCGGGCTTCTCCTCGACGGCCCCCCCAGCACCCAGGCAGGCACAGAGACCTCTGCAGGCACCTGCTCCAGCTTCAGCCACACTCCTCAGCCCTTGCCCCTCTCGCTTGCACTCTCCCCTCTCTCGTGCTGGAGCTAGGGGATGGGCTTGCCACTCTCAGGGATGGCAACAGCGCCAATGGCAAATGCGCGCGCGCCTCACCCAGGAAGGTGGCAATGGCAAGCTGGGGAGATGCTGGCAGCAGCTGGGCTGGGAAAGCTTGGCCATGGCAACTGCTGCTTGGGACACCAAAGGGCTGAGAGACAAGACTTGCTTCTTCTTTCGGGGCATTGCTCTTCTTTCCTGCCTTCTGGATTAAATTCCTCTCCTTAGGTGGTCACTCAGCAAGGCCTCTGCCTGCAGAGCACTTCTTCTTGCACTGGCATGCCGAGGGGATAAGAACTGGGAGGTCTTTGGGATAGCAAATGATCAGTGGGATGGGAAGTGATGATGGGGATAGCAATTCATTGGAATGGGACAAATGGGTTTTATTTGTATTAAATTTAAATTTTTTAATTTTCATTTAATTTATTGGTTTTCTTATTTATTTAATTAAATCCACTTTATTGACTGTGTTGTACAGTATGGCATTGTTTTATTATTATAAAATTATAAGTATTTAATAGTATTAAATATTTTTATATATTAATATCTTATAAACTGTAAGTATCATTATTTATTATTTTGTTGGTTTTTATTCTTTTTCTACCCTATTAAACTCTCTTTATCACAACGCACTGGTTTGGACTTTATTTTTCCTTCCGAGTCATTCTGGATTCACTCCGGATGGGGGGACACTAGCGAACGCCTGTGTGCTTCAGATCCAAGGTCACCTTTGCCCTCATTCAAGATACATCTTTGCATCTGTTGTTGTGAAACAAAATTAACAACAGGAACAATAAAGTTACCTACTTGCTAGCAGCAGCTCTACATTTGCTGGGGTCTGCTCTGTGCATTTTGAAGACCATTCCATGCTCTTCAGCCCCTTCAGGAGGAAATGTATGGTTCTAGGAAAATGCGTCTTGACCTGATGCAAAGCTGTGACGCAGCCTGCAGCTGCTGCAAGCCCTGGCATTTTACCTGCAGCCCCTCCAACAACTCTGATGTTCCCTGCATCGACTTCAACCACTGCGGCAGGACCTGAGGCCCCTCAAAGCCTTGTCACACACCCTGCAGCCCCTCGAGCCCCTGGCATGTTCCCTGCAGCCCCTCCAGCCCCTGGCATGTTCCCTGCAGCCCCTCCAAGCCTGGCACAGGCCCTACAGCTGGCTCCGGGGACGACCCCGTTGCTGTCTCAGGCACCAATACACACAAGGGGAAGGAATGCATGCAGAAGTCATCTCGTTTCGGAAGGGCAGAAAGTCCTCCCAAGAAGAGGAAGGAGCAAGAGGAAGGCGAGGCAGCCTACCCCAAGGTAAGGCCATCCCAGGGCACAGGAGGCTGTTGGAAAGGAGAGCAGAGAGAAAAGCAGCAGGAAGCAGGTAATCCCCATCCCTGGGTGAGCTGCGAGCCATGGGACAAGATTGCAGCTGTCCTCCAGGCGAGCACATTGTCAGCTGGCTGCTGCGCTGCTGGGATAGCAGCTGCGGGAGCCTGGCAGCAGAGGGCAGGGAAGCCAAGCAGCTGGGATCCTTCTCTGGGGAAGGGGGCACTGAGAAAGAGCTTGCAAACAGGGCACAAGCCCTCAGCCTCTGGAGGCGGCGCCTGTCAGGCGTGAAGGAAAGGGATCCCTTCTGGGAAGATGCTGTGGGCTTGCTGAGGCTCGAAGAACAGACGGTGCTGGCTGCTACCAGTGTGCTGCAGCAGCGGCAAGACAGAGCCGTGGTGGTTTTCCTCAGCTGGGCAGCTGAGCTCCAGCACAAGCGCTCTCTCCCTGCCCCTCCTCCAACGCCAAGGGGAGAAAAGAGGCTGGCAAGGGCTCAAGGGCTGCCAGAAGGACAGGGAGATCACTCCACAAGGAGCATCACAGGCAAAGCAGGCTCAGCACAGCCTGTTCCAGTCCAGCCCGGGGCCTGCTCCTGCGGGGGCTCTCCACAGGCCGCGGCCTCCTCCAGGCCACAGCCACCTGCTCCACCGGGGGCTCCTCCACCCGCAGGGGGGCTGCAGCGTGGAGATCTGCTCCACGGGGGACCCATGGGCTGCAGGGGGAGCCTGCTCCACCAGGGGCACAGCCTGCTCCACCCGGGGCCTCTCCCTGCACAGGCCGCAGGGGAACTGCTGCTGTGAGCCTGGAGCACCTCCTGCCTCCTGCTGCACAGACCCTGGGGGCTGCACAGAGCTTTCTCACTCCTCCCTGAGCCAGACGCTGCTGGGCAGCAGCTTTCGTTCCCTTTCTTAGATGGGCTCTCCCCCAGGCGCAAACATCATCCTTTTGCTCTGTGTTCTGGGCAGCAGCGGGTGGGTCCCTCCTGGAAGGAGCCTCCTGGCAGCGGCCCTGAGCTCCCATGGGACAGCTGCTGCATTCTCCTCACAGAGGACACCCCTGCAGCCCCCCGCTCCCACAGCCTGGCCACGCAAACCCAAGCCAAGACACCGAGCGAGCCTCCCTGATTGCCAGCCAGCAGCTGGCTCAGCCTGGGACCCCATGCCAGTGCCCACAAGACTCTCCTGGGCCTTGAAAAGCAAGCCTTGTGGGGACGGAGCACCCACAAAGAACGGACTCACACAACAGGACTCCTTGCCAACACTGCCTCACAGACACCTGGGCCTTGAGCGGGTAGCTCACCTTGAGCGAGCTCATTTCCTTCCCAGTAGCTGAAATGTGCCCTTTCGGGGGCATTTGGGGGCTACAGCGTGCTGCTGAGAGGGATGTTGGAGCTCCTGCAGGGCAGTGCTTCCACTAAGGCAAGGCCTTTTCTGCATCTTCTACTGCCCTGCAAGCGAGGATGCTTGGGGCACACAAGAAGCTGGCAGGGGACACAGCTGCAGGGATTGCAGGGATTCCTAAAGTCATAGCCAAATACAAGAAAGACGGGAGGACGTGATGCTTTTGATAGAAAGGAGCTGGGTTTTGGGTCAAAATCCGTCCCTTTTTCTATCCCGGAGACCCCCAAGGGCGTAGGACAGCAGCACTGCAGGGCAGCAAGAGATGCTGTGCATTTCTCTCGTCCCCCTGAGACAGCCACTGGGTGACGATGGTGCCAAGTGTCTGGAAAGAGACCTTGCTTTCTCAGGCCCAGGTGTCCAGCTGCACACCAAGGCCGTCCCTGGCTTCCAGGCGCAGTTGCCAGGCCCAAGGCCGAGCTCCCCTGCGAACCCCCAGCCCAGCAGACCTTGCTCCTGGCATTGTGGAGCAGCCATTTCACGGCAGCCTTTTCTCCTGGCAGTCAGCTTAGCGCCGAAAGCTCTGTCACCGGGACACCCGAGAGCCGTGGCAGCTCAGCAGAGAGTCACTGTAAGCCTTGGAGCTCACAAAGGTGGGTGGCCGCAAGTGCCCTGAGCGTCCAGCTCGCAATGAGGACTGCTGTGGCACTCAAATTGTCACCTGTTTGCTGCGATGCTGGGATACCTGCTCTGGTAGCCTGGCATCAGAGGCCAGGGAAGCCAAGCAGCTGGGATCCTTCTCTGAGGCAGGGGACACTGAGAGTGGAAATGGAAATGGGGCACAAGCCCTCCGCCTCTCAAAGGAACCCCTCAGATGTTTAGGTATAGTAAACTTATGTATATCTGTGTGACTCTAGACCACAACATGTTAATGTTCTGGTTTGTCCACTGCTTTGTTGTGGGGGCTTTGAGTTGGCCTCTACTCTTTAGGTGAATGCTGACTTCATATCTATGGTGCACTTTATTCTTAAAATGGGAAGTTTCTACCAATTTCCTGTCCAAAGTTCCTCATAAGCCAACTGCAATCATCATTTCAGATGTATCTCCCAACTTACACATTTCCTAATTCTCCTTGATATTTACTCAAGAAATGCATTTTCACAGAGACATCATATTTTTCTCTCAGCTGGCATTTGGCTGAGCAGAATGATGTCCTTTAATTCCCTTCCACACAATAGGCAACTTGTTCCTTCTGTCTTCTGAACACTTCCTCCTAAGTTCAATGTGAATACAAGCGGCAGAATTTTGCCTCATGTCTTAAATGTGTGGCAGGGCTGCCCTGTCAGGTGTATTTATACTGGAGAAAAAAAAAAAAAAGAATAGCCATACACACCATATAACCACTTAACTTTTTCAGTTCTTCTGTTAACAGTGCATGAACATGGGGTTTTGTTGTTTTATTGTTTGTTTTAAACTCCTGACTGCCATATAGCAAACATGACAAAAAAAAAAAAAAAAAAAAAAAGAAAAACAAAAAAAAACACCCTTTGTTGAGAATCTCTAAGCATGGCTCTACTTTGTATTATCAAATGTCACTTCACCTGAACCATTTCAATCACAAGGGATATCCTTCTGTCAGGCTCGGTAGTACTTCCCAACTTTATGTCACCTGGAAATCTCAAAGCTCATATGTAATTTTTAGTCTTTGGCCACCACGTCCATACTGAACATACCTAAATTTGAAGTCATCTCTGCTCTGAATAGGAGGTTGGGTTTTCAGAGGTCCCTTCCAGCCTACATTTCTCCATGAGTCTTTGCCTCCTTAGCAGCTGCAGTTTCAGAACTGTCTCTGAGAATCACTACAGGTAACCTCTCCTTTGCCGGTAATTCCCTCTTCGAACAGTGTGAACAATTGCAAACTCCCTTGATTCACTTGCAGCCCCAAAGCCCATATCCATAGATAATGTATCAGAAGCTCACAGAAAGTGAAATAGATGTAGTTCATCCCCTGTGTAGGGGAGCACTGGTCCTACAAAGGCAAGCTACTAAATTCTCTGGAAACAAATTAGCTTTAATAAATGATCTTGTAAATTCCACATTACCCGCTACTTCCCTAGTCTTATCTCTTCTTGCTACAAAACTTTGCCCAGCGTTGATGTCAAACTAACAGGCCTGCACTTGTCTGGATCACTCTTTACATTCTCCTGGACAGAAGTATATTTGTTACTCTCCCATTCTGGGGACTAGCCCTGATTTGCACAGTTGTGATGTATTTTTCCTACTTGACTTGCTGTTCTGTGTGCCAATGCTGTTAATAGGCTAGGTAGATATCAGCTTGTCATTTTTCACTTGAATCACTGTAGATTTTCATTTCACCTCAGATGATGTTGTGCCTAGTGCCCTACCCTCATTTGCAATGGGAATCCTGTCACTGCCCTTAATATCACATTGTTGTTGCTGTTAGATGCAGGAAATAAGATTTGCAGCATTTGAGACATCATTAACTTTTGATCTATTTTTGCCTCGAGTATGCAACTGTCCTAATTTGTTCTCTTTGTTCCCCCTGGTTTCTGTGGCTTAAGTATCATTTACTATTATTGTTTAATTTCCTATGTGAAGGAGGTTTTGGGTCATTTGTACTTTATTTTTGCAGTTTTTAACCTCTGAAATGTACCTTTTCTCATTGCTTTTTTCCCATCTGAATTTTGAATTTTAACTCTGCCTTCTCTGCACTCCAGTCCCAGAGATGCTTAGTCAGACTCAATTATTCATTTCTTTAGATTTCAAAGTTTGCATTTCTAAGTCTCAAAACCTTCGTTCTAAGCCTGGTGTTGTCTGTCTTGAAATGTAAAATGAGAAAAGTCAGCTCATGATCAGACTTTATTCAAATCTTACTACATTTAAACCCGTACAGGAGCCAAGTCTAAAATGGTCTTATATTTTTTCACTTTTGTGAAGAAATCCATCACATAGTATATCTGTATGAGAATAAGTGGTAATCATCTTTCAGTTTTTTGCTGGGAAGTTGAAGTCTCCCGTAATTCCCATTATTGTTTATGTGTCTGATAACTGTAGACTGGAGCTAAGAGCAAAGAGCAGGCTAGCAAGGCTGTCTTTCTTTAGCAGCGATTTGCACAAAACCACTCTATTGCTGACCCATAACATTTCCCTAACCTCTGCTTCTTGCTAACACAAAGCACCATCTTATTCCATCCATCTGCCCTGGTTTCCAGACTTCCTGAGATTTATCAGTACTTGTATGGCATTCATGCCTTTATTTCACCCTTCCTGTGTTGACACTTGTCTTAAGAGTTTTAGATCCTGAACATGATCATCTCAAAGTTTGCCTGACAGTTTGGTCTTCCTCACATTGTCGTAGAGTATCAGGTCTCTACCACTTGAAATAGATTGTATTGCATTAGATTATTGGCACTGTCTCTTGTGCTGCTAGTCCATTATCTTCGCGGTCCATACAACTGGCCATCAGCGGACATGAAGTGGCCTTATCCTGCCCATTTACCTGTCTGGAAATCAGCCACTCTCTCTGCCTAGAACAGGGAATGGATTTTCCTCAGCTTTCTTCAAAAGCTCTGAAGTTTTCTGTGACCTTTCCACTTTTATGGTATGATAAGCTTTTGCTTCCACTGAAGGGTAGAAGTCATTATGAATAGTGCCAACAAAACAGAAACATAACAATGAAAATGATATTTGAATTCAGAATAGGTATTTAAAAAGTTCACCTTCTCCAGCACAAATGGGGAAAGTAAAATAAATAAATAAATAAATAGAGCAGTCCTAAATCATCAAAACTGGCCAAAGAATTAGAAGAAGCACTATTTTTCCAAGGCTGCAATGTTTTCCATTCATCTCACTGGGCCAGCAGAGCACTAGAGAGCTGGATGCACTGAACTCCTGGCTCATACCCTAAATGACCTGCAGGAAGATCTTCTTATCTCTGTCCCCCCGTTTCTCCTTTCAATCTCTGTTTTGTCTGTTTGTATCACTAGCTATCAAAGCGCTACTGAGATATGCACGTGCAGCACCCAGCACAACCTTGTTTCAGGCTCCAGTGGGACCTTTAGGCATTACCATCCTATAAACAAGTCACAGTGATAGTGAGTGTAATTACAGTCGTCAAACTATTCCAGCTCCACTTCATTAGCCATGCCCTGAGCTAAATAACATTTTAATCAGTTTGATATGTCATCTGTGGCTTTCTTCACTGTCACTTGCAATCCAGCAAACTCCTTCCTTCATGTTTCTAGATTAGACAGAGGGTTCTTAACTGCAGACATCCACTTCCCTGTTCAGGAAGCAGTGAGACCTTTCATCTTCACCCAGAATTAAGATGATATCCAAGCATCATGAGACACAGCGCGTATGTCTCCTAGGCCCATCCCATAAGAGCAGGACATTTACCTCACATGAGAAGAAGACTTAATGCAGAGGCAAAGCAAGATACTCGGTGTCAAAGCCATGTTTGGATGAGCATTAAAGACAGACCAATATTACCCAGTACAGGAGGAAAATCTATCATTTGAAGAAGATTATGGTCTCTGATTATTAGTTTCAAAATTAGTTTTTTCTTTGGATTTCCTCTGAACTTAAACTTAGTTTGGAATGCCTTTGGTTTTGAATAGTTCTGAAATTGTATTACTTCTCCTAAGTAAGTTGATAGTCTGTTCTATTTACGTGAAATTCAAATAATATTGTGAAGGATCTGCCATCACTTTTACTGTGTGCCAGGCTGAGAGCATTCCTGTACTTAAAGGCAACCTATAGGAAAGCTGGGGAGGGGGTCTTTCTCAGGGCCTGGAGTGACAGGACATGGACTAATAGCTTTACACTGAAAAGTTAGATTTCTAATATATGTTAGGAAGAAATTCTTTACTGATAGTACTTCACATCCAGCCACTCCAGCCCCTGGCATGTTCCCTGCAGCCCCTCCAAGCCTGGCACAGGCCCTACAGCTGGCTCCGGGGACGACCCCGTTGCTGTCTCAGGCACCAATACACACAAGGGGAAGGAATGCATGCAGAAGTCATCTCGTTTCGGAAGGGCAGAAAGTCCTCCCAAGAAGGGGAAGGAGCAAGAGGAAGGCGAGGCAGCCTACCCCAAGGTAGGGCCATCCCAGGGCACAGGAGGCTGTTGGAAAGGAGATTAGATAGAAAAGCAGCAGGAAGCAGGTGATCCCCATCCCTGGGTGAGCTGCGAGCCATGGGACAAGATTGCAGCTGTCCTCCAGGCGAGCACATTGTCAGCTGGCTGCTGCGCTGCTGGGATAGCAGCTGCGGGAGCCTGGCAGCAGAGGGCAGGGAAGCCAAGCAGCTGGGATCCTTCTCTGGGGAAGGGGGCACT
This sequence comes from Aythya marila, assembly GCF_965140915.1. NCBI lineage: Eukaryota > Metazoa > Chordata > Aves > Anseriformes > Anatidae > Aythya > Aythya marila. The sequence goes on along the minus strand of NW_028136855.1, from coordinate 13,304 downwards.
GAGAAAGAGCTTGCAAACAGGGCACAAGCCCTCAGCCTCTGGAGGCGGCGCCTGTCAGGCGTGAAGGAAAGGGATCCCTTCTGGGAAGATGCTGTGGGCTTGCTGAGGCTCGAAGAACAGACGGTGCTGGCTGCTACCAGTGTGCTGCAGCAGCGGCAAGACAGAGCCGTGGTGGTTTTCCTCAGCTGGGCAGCTGAGCTCCAGCACAAGCGCTCTCTCCCTGCCCCTCCTCCAACGCCAAGGGGAGAAAAGAGGCTGGCAAGGGCTCAAGGGCTGCCAGAAGGACAGGGAGATCACTCCACAAGGAGCGTCACGGGCAAAGCAGGCTCAGCACAGCCTGTTCCAGTCCAGCCCGGGGCCTGCTCCTGCGGGGGCTCTCCATAGGCCGCGGCCTCCTCCAGGCCACAGCCACCTGCTCCACCGGGGGCTCCTCCACCCGCAGGGGGGCTGCAGCGTGGAGATCTGCTCCACGGGGGACCCATGGGCTGCAGGGGGACAGCCTGCTCCACCAGGGGCCTCTCCCTGCACAGGCCGCAGGGGAACTGCTGCTGTGAGCCTGGAGCACCTCCTGCCTCCTGCTGCACGGACCTTGGGGGCTGCACAGAGCTTTCTCACTCCTCCCTGAGCCAGACGCTGCTGGGCAGCAGCTTTCGTTCCCTTTCTTAGATGCAAGATCTTCTTAAGTTCAGTCCAGCCAAGTAGGAAAAGTAAATGTGGACAGCTGTATCTTGGCAAAGAAGATAGTAGGGAGCAAGGAGGTTCAGCAGTCAAGATGGAAGGTGATGCCATGAGGCTTACAGGCTAGTAATGTTCTAGTGAAACCCAGCCTTCCTAAAGAAACCTGCCTGACTACTTGATGTGAGTAACAGACTCTGTTCAGCTCTTTCCTAACATAGAAACGGTGCTGACTGCTTCTTCAGAGTAACAGAAGTTCGTGATACTACTGAAATAGTTGTGGTTCAGATGTAGATCTGATTTCTCCTAAGCACACTGAATTCACAACTGTTGATCCTCCACAGGAGACTTTGCAATTGAACACCTGGAGAATAGGTAAATTTCCCGCTGTTGTTCTCCTCTCCTCTTGTTTTGTTTTGTTTTGTTTTGTTCCTAGTAGCATAGGCTTAAGACTCTGAAGAAACAGGCTGCTTTTTTTCATTTCCAGCACTGGCTGTTCCTCCTGAGCCCCGCCTTCTATTTTTGCAGTCATAGGATATGTGAGTGTAAATTCGTGGAGAGAGGTAGAAAACTCTTTCAACTGGTGTTTTTTCGGCTATGTGGGGAGAACAAATAGAGTGGCTTTGAATATTCTGGCTCTTATTCAGAGCAGCATGTGGAGGGAGACAGATGCGTTTGCTTTTTTAGTGCAATGGCTTCAGAAGCAAGAGGGGAAAAAGCACTTTCTCTGGGAGCTGAAGAAGGTGTCCTAATCACCGGAGAGGTTTCTAAATGGCATATCTTTGCGAGGGTTCCTGTAGTCCGGAGGTTTTTGTTTGTTTGTTTGACGTTGGAAGGTTTTACTCTTAATATTCACGTCCTTCAGCAGAAGTGAGAAATGTGATTTTATTTTGTGCAGTGTCGTGGACCCTCCGAAATCTCCTGGGAACGATGAATACCTCGCCCAGTACCAATGTGATCACGGTGGAGACAAGGAGAAAGCAAGAAGATCAAAAGAACGTGACCTCATTTCAAAAGAAAGCGTTTTGTCTGGCAAAGAGTCTTGTGAGCCTGGTGAGAAATTGCGGCATACTTCCTGTCTCGAGTCTGACACTGAATGTAGCTCTAAAAACCTTTCCTCCTCAGTTGTTACAGAGAGATGCCAAGATACAAAGGACAAGACTAAAACCACTGAGAAAGAGCATTACGAATGCAAGAGGGAACATGCTCCTAGTGAAGAGAAGGAGAGTCAAAAAGCAGGTCCTTCCAGCAAGAGAAGGATAAAGTTGAATACAAAGAATACAAACTTGAGCTCCTGATTGGCTTCATGCTGAACTCTGTGCTGTTCTTGTCCTAATCTTGGTCTCTCCATAGATAATATGGTTTAAATCCAAATAGAATCGTGCGATGAGGAAGATCTCACTGCAACAAATTCAACATCTAAAATCAAAGTTGACATTTTCCGTGATTTTCTTCCTGAGCAGAAGTGTGCGGTACTCCTTTTATATTAACGTAGAGATTATTTCAAACAGTCTTGAAGTGCTTGATGACTTAACAGTCTGCAGATTTATTATCAAATCAAAAAAACCCCGACTTGGTAGACTATTTTTTTCCCAGTTTTGAATGACCACTAGGAAGAAGGTTATTCCGGCATCAAGAAAGTCATGTGGAATGTATCAAAATTTACTGAACCAGTAAGTAAAACTTATATTTTTCTATTAGTTCCATTGTTTCAACTCTTCTGACCCTTCTGGACAGCATAGATAACAGAGGGGAGATCGTGGTAATCGGAGCTACTAACAGACTGGATTCTATAGATCCTGCTTTACGAAGACCAGGACGCTTTGGCAGACACTTCCTCTTCAACTTGCCAAATTAAGAGGTGAGAACTTAAATTCAACGTTAGTGCTACCATGGCAACGTCCAACTTTATAGGAAAAAAAAAAAAATGACAACTTGAACAAAAGAGTGATACGTGGAGACACTGCGTTGTTCCATGGAGGGCAAATCTGGTACTGGATATATATGGTCAGGATGATACCACCAAGTAGTTAGTTCTATAATCAAACCTTTCATTCCCAAAGTTGTACCTGTTTGCTTAATTATTTAGTCCACTTGGGTGTTTTCATCATGAAGTTGTGTTTTTGGTCTCAATCCTTCGCTTATGAATGAATAGGGGACGTGTTTGCATTTGATTGTGCCCCGGATCAGTGGTAGTAGCTTGAGTCATAATTCTTTTCTTCTTTATAGTAATTGTAGCAATTGGAAGCATTGTGCCAGAAGTGCTTTCTGTGAATTTACTGACTGGAAAGCAAATGTGATGAAGTAATGAGACTGTCCCAATGAAAGCTTGCTAAGTTTTAGAGAAGTTTTTTGGACAGCAAAGAAATGTTTCTGGATAAATCTTTCATTACAGTATTTTCCTCTGGATCCTTAGGTCTCGTAGTTTGGAAACTTGTTATTGAAGCTATAAATGCCTTTTCTTTCACTGTAGGTTCCTAGAAAAAGTTCAGTATAACAAATAAGAAATATTCAATTTCCTGGTTGACAATGCAGAGTGTATATTAAATAACTGTAAAATACTTGAAAGTTGAGCAAGTAAGAAAAGTGTATTAGTAGATGAGGGGTTTTGAGGGAGGACTGTTTTGTTTTTTGTTGTTTGTTTGTTTGCCTTTTGGTTTGTTTGTTTCTTGTTGGTATTTTTAAGGAAAACTTGGGACAAGCTAAAATGCAATGATTTTGCTTCCAGGCTAGAAAAGAAATTGTCAAGATTCATACTCGTGACTGGACCCCTCAGCCACCGGACATGTTGCTTGATGAACTAGCTGAGAAATGCATTGGTAAGACTGAAACAGAAACGGATTCTTGCTTGTGACCAAGTTGTAAAGAACCTTAGCTTGTACCAGGCAGTACCCATGCTCTTGTGCCTTATTGCACAACTAGTCAACGAGGCAGCTGGCACGCCTTCATAGCAATCTGTGTGAGATCCTTTCATCTATTTACTCTTTGTTGTTGTTCCTCTTGTTGTCTGAGAACATTAAATGGTTCTGGGGCATCTTCCTCAAGAGTATAGTTTTTGATGAGGAGTCTGCTTCAGCTGCATAAGTGCAGGATATCAGGCAGTGAGCAACATGAAACATCCTTGCAGAGCGGTAGCACTTTGAATTCCCTGTTAAGCTGTTTGGTTTTGGCATTACAAATTCTTTAAATGTTGCATGTTGTAAACCTGGGCCTTGACTGATGTAACGTTTGATTTTTGTTTGTTAGGAGACTGTGGTGCAGATATCAAATCCCTCTGTACTGAAGCTGCGCTGTGCTCTCTACGCCGATGCTATCCTCAGATTTATGCAAGTAGGGAGAAGTTGCTACTAGACGTTAATTCTATTAAAATAAAAGCAAAGGACTTTTTCATGGCTATGAAGAAGGTTGTTCCAGCTTCAAACGGGATCAAGGCTTCACCCGTACAAGCACTATCACCCATTTTCAAGCCACTTTTTAAAAGATCAGTAGAGAATATTTTACAAGTTGTGCAGAAGATCTTCCCGCATGCACAGCTTGCACTAAAGGAGGACCGACAGCAAGGTATAACCACAGCATCCACTTCTTTATAATTCTGCTAAAGAAAAAACTTGTGGTTTGTGCAATCAACTTATACCTTTCAGACATAATGGTGGTAGAATTTTATTATTTGCATGTGCATGTCTTTTTTTTGGGCAAGTCTGGAATACAACACATAGGTTTTATTGTGGACTGCTGAGTCTTTGTAAACAGTTCCAGCTGTTAAAAGTGCGAGGGGTGGTAGACGAAGGGGCAACATCAAGTTTGTGTGTTGAAGGGGTGCTTGGTATTCACAAGAAGAAAGGGTGGAGGGACTAAAGTTGTAATGAAGTTCCTCTGAATGACCAAATTGAAAAGCCCAGGCTTCTCTTCGTAAGCCAAAGTGATCCATAGACTACCAGAACACGTTGACTTAATCCATGGCATTCTTTGAAAGACTCAAGACCACATAAATGTGCTGTCTGTCCTTTTAGCTAAAAATACCCCAGCTTTATGGGTTTGTGTTGCCACCTTTTGCCCTTCTGTTTTCCAGGATTGTTAAACCAGTAGTGAATTATGTAGCAGAAAGAAAACTGAGAAAGGGCTTGTTAAAACACCTTGAGAAAAAATTGAATGGTGTCTTTATTTGTTAAGCCACCAAGTTGTGTTAATCTTGTGATATTTTAGTATGGAAGTCATGCAAGCCCACAGTTGGAAAGTTAGATCATGTTGTCACAGCTGGATCAGTTATTTTTCTCAGTTTCTATTGCTGTGCTGTCCAGAAGATTTTCTGTCCTCTAGAGCAAGGCTAAGTCTCTAGCATCTTTGATTTAAGCCAGCAGAGGTACAGCCTGATTGTAGTGGGGAAACAAATGGTCCTCACCAATTTATTTTTAAATAAAAATAAATTTATAATAAAGTAAATAATAAATATATAATAAATAATAAATTTATAATAAAGTAAAGCAAGATTGCAGGGATATTAATTTGCAGTCTTGGTTTAGTAAAGAATAGGAAACACAAGGGAAGAAGGTGAAACAATTGGAATGAGTGAATAACTTAACTGGAAATCTTACATGTATTTAATGTACCGCTGCCATTTGGATTATTTGGGGAGGGAAAAGAAAGTCTATAGGAAAATTACTTGGAACATCTGTGTGTCTATTCAGCACCTCATTTATAAGCTTGTTTTCTTAACTCTTGTTCTAGGAGTGCTTTCTGCGAACCAACATCATGCCAGCCCCGTCTGCTAATAGTAGGAAAAGAAGGGTACGGCCAGGTTTCTTATGTGGCACCCGTGGTGTTGCACGCTTTGGAGAAGTTTCCCGTTCACACCCTGGACCTTTCTGTTCTGCTTACAAACGTTGCATCGCCAGAAGAAATCTGCGGACAGGTACCTTTTTTTCTTTTTCTTCTCATCGGATTCACTGACTGTATGTAAAGGATCAATGGAGTTGCAAGTAAGGTGAGCAAAATTCATTGGTAATGGAGGTGGCCTTGTTTTAATGTGCTGGGATGTTTGCTTCTGTCTGAAAATCCCCTTTTCTTTTAGACAGCACCACAAACAATCTGGATGTTGTACATGTCCACATTTTCCATACCCAATTTTACAGTGAGGCTGTTGCTAGCAGCTCAGGAAGCTGGGCGGTGTTGCTAATGAACATCTCTTTGTGGAAAGAAATGCTGTTCATGTCACTGGGATCCAGAAAGTAGTTCTCATTGCCTCCTAAGACCGTGTGCTCCCAGTAGATGGCTCTGTATCAGACTGCATGTCGGCTACTTTTTGTAGCCTTCTTCTAAATTATATTAGTAAGGCAACCAAGGTTTGGGGCTTCTGTTTATTTTGTTTTCGCACGGACATACACAACTTGTGCTGTTGCAGTATGTGCAATAAAAGCATTAACATTCAGAAAACACTTCATTTGCACGGTGATGTGGTTTTAACTAGAAAAAATGAACAGATTTGGTGTTTTTACTTTTAGGCAGGAAATCCATTGTCTTGTTTGGCATCACTACCTTAAAATATTTTTACCTTTAGTGGAAACGTTTGAGAGCCATACAAGTAAGGACAGACATGTTACACGACTGAATACTGATGTGTCCCTTAAGAGGGACATTTCCTTTCTTTGTTATGCGATGATTGTGGCTGTGGCCATATAGCTATGGTGTCTAGCCACTGCCTGAATATATCCTTCCCATCTTCTGACTAGAGTTCTCCGAATACTGATAATCTGAAAGGGTGCACAGAGAAATTCCTTATGTGAAAGGATGCTTGCCACTCTGTTCACGTAGTTTCATTTCATGGGGCAGTCAGATGGCTATGTAGCTATGTATTAAGAGGTTCTTGTACGTGTTTTAGTTTTCTTACGCAAGCTTTCCTTTTCACTAGCTGATCCGAAATGCTCAGAAGACAGCACCAAGCACAATTTATGTCCCAGATATCCATTTATGGTGGGACAACGCTGGACCTGCCTTGAAACTTACTTTTCTAACTCTACTACGTAACATTCCAGCATTTTCGCCAGTTTTGCTGCTTGCTCCGTCTGATGTACGTCACTCAGATCTCCCAGAAGAGGTATTTGTCAATACCTTCCTTACTATTTCTTCAGTGTCTTGTAATTTATGAATGCTTTCAGCATCAAAATGCTGTGCTTTCTTAAATGCATGCTGTTATTACTCAGGCACCCTAACAAATCACTTAAAATTTGCTTAGAGAAAAAAATACTGTGAAAGCATCTGCTTAAGTTTTTTTCTGAGTCAAGCAAGTGACTTTCACCCCCTTCTCACACATGCAAATAATAAATTAATACAATAATTCTGGTGGCTACAAAGTGGTTCAGTCAAGAATATGCAGTGCTTGAAATGACAAGAGGATGTTTTTACTGAAGAGATTTCTTCTGACAGTCTGCCATTCCATACTATGTTGGGTAAACTGCTAATAATGCAATTTAGTAGAGAATTGAAACACTTTGATTAAAAAATAAATAAGTAAATCAGTTTCTTTCTTCATATAGGCCAAAGCTTTCCAAGCTGGAAAGCTGAGTTCCAATTTCTGCTAAAGTAACTTTGGAATCAAATTCTAGTTGTATTCCTAAATAAACTGTAGTAAAAGTAGGTGCAGAACTTCATTGACTTCTGAGAGTTTACATTAAGGGAAGGTGCCCAAAACAGGACCACGCTGTTCTCATTCTGATGATTTGGTCTCAGTCATTGGGGGAAGAGAACGGGTCTTAGCTAGACGTGTTTATTATCAACTGCTTTGAAAGTGCTTGAGTTCCCACAGAAGTTTTTGTACAGGCTGTAAATTCCTTCTAAAATAAGTAGTGAAATTCCTCACCTACCTTTTATTACTAGAACTTGAAAATGGAGGAAGACGTAGAGGTACTAGCTACTTCAGACACCTTTTGGTAGAGAAATAAAAACTCAGCAAAAAGCCCTCACTTGTCTGCTGAAGCCTTTCTCTTCCCTCTATAGCCGTAAAGGTTCTAAGTAAAGGCTGCAGCAAGGCAAGTAAATACAAAGGAGGCGCTGTTGGATGTGGTGAAAGCCATTACTTTACCAGTGTAGCGTACAATCCCTTAAGCGAGCATTAATTCTACAGGTGATTCTTAAAGGTGATATTTGAATTTGCTGTGCCAGCCTGTGAAAATGTAGCGTTTTAAGGCCAGGATGATAACTTTTTTCAGTTTGTGTTCTTCAGGTTATTCTTAATTTGAAAAGGTACTCGTCTTTTTGGAATAGAAGATGAGTTTTTTGTGGCCTTAAATCTGAAATGTCTTTCCTCCTTCTGCTTTAGATCCAAAAACTATTTAATAAGGAATTTGGAGAAGTGTGCAATATTGAGTTGCCTGGTAGGGCAGAGAGAGCAGCCTTTTTTTGAGGACCTAATTCTAAATGAAGTGGCTAAGCCTCCCGTAAAGAAAAGAGGTGAGGAGGATATGAGAAGTACATCTAAAACTTTCCTATCGAAGTTACTAGCTCTTTGGGCTTTGCTTTGTTGGTCATTTTCTGTCAGTAATTTGTCATATGCTTGTATTTGAGTACTGTAAATTGGCTAATTTTTCCTGATGAATTGAAGTTGATTGGACATTGGAAGTCGTGCCTGTAGCACCA
>NW_028136856.1:0-1000 GCF_965140915.1 Aythya marila | reverse complement strand
TTTGGGGTGGATCTATGGTTTTGGCGTATTTTCTTCCAGTTTTGGGGGTGATGCCGTTCTTGTTTGGGGTGTTTTTGACGTTTTTTGGGGTCTCTGTTGGGTTTTGTTGGGTTCTCGTTGGTCATCGTGTTGGAAAAGAGTAAATTGTGGGTTTTGGAGAACATCAGGTAGGTTTAGGGTGGTTTTGGGGTGGATCTATGGTTTTGGGGGATTTTCTTCCAGTTTTGGGGGTGATGCCATTTTTGTTTGGGGTGGTTTTTTTTTATGTTTTTGGGGTCTCTGTTTGGTTTTGTTGGGTTCTCGTTGGTCATCATGTTGGAAAAGTGTAAATTGTGGGTTTTGGAGAACATCAGGTAGGTTTAGGGTGGTTTTGGGGTGGATATATGGTACTCATTTTTTTTTTTTTTTTTTTTTTTTTTTTTGGGGGGGGGGATGATCCTGGACTTTTTGTGTTGTTTTTGACGTGTTTTGGGGTCTCCGTTGTGTTTCATTTGGTTTTCCATGGTCATCGTGTTGTAAAAGGGTAAATTGTGGGTTTTGGAGAACTTCAGGTAGGTTTAGGGGGACTTTTCGCGTGGATTCATGGTATTTGGGGTTTTCTTCTATTTTGGAGAGTGATCCTCTCCTTTCTTCGTGTGATTTTGAAGTGTTTTGGGGTTTCCGTTGCGTTTCGTTGAGTTCCTAATGCGTTTTATGGTGGTTGGGAGTGTGCTTTGGGATTAGGAGCACATCAGGTAGGTTTAGGGTGTCTTTGGGGTGGATCTATGGTATTTGGGGTTTTCTTCCAATTTTGGGGGTGATGCCGTTCTTGTTTGGGGTGTTTTTGACGTGTTTTGGGGTCTCTGTTGGGTTTTGTTGGGTTCTCGTTGGTCATCTTGTTGGAAAAGTGTAAAATGTTGTTTTTGGAGAACATCAGGTAGGTTTAGGGTGGTTTTGGGGTGGATCTATGATTTTGGTGTATTTTCTTCCAGTTTTGGGGGTGATGCCAATATTTTTTGGG
>NW_028136857.1:85000-87500 GCF_965140915.1 Aythya marila | reverse complement strand
TTAGGTTTAGGATTAGCGTTAGGGTTAGGGTTAGGGTTAGGGTTCTCTTAGGGTTAGGGTTAGTGTTAGGGTTAGGGTTAGGGTTAGTGTTCTCTTAGGGTTAGGGTTAGGGGTAGGGTTAGAGTTAGGGTTCTCTTAGGGTTTGGGATAGGGTTAGGGTTAGTGTTCTCTTAGGGTTAGGGTTAGGGTTAGTGTTCTCTAAGGGTTAGGGTTAGGGTTAGGGTTAGGGTTAGTATTCTCTTAGGGTTACGGTTACGGTTAGGGTTAGGGTTAGGGTTAGGGTTAGGGTTAGGGTTAGGGTTAGGGTTAGGGTTAGGGTTCGGGTTAGGGTTAGGGTTAGGGTTAGTGTTCTCTTAGGGTTAGGGTTACGGTTAGGGATAGGGTTAGGTTTAGGGTTAGGTTTAGGGTTAGGATTGGAGTTATGGTTAGTGTTAGTGTTCTCTTAGGCTTAGGGTTAGGGTTAGGGTTATGGTTAGTGTTAGGTTAGGGTGAGGGTTAGGGTTAGGGTTAGGGTTAGGGTTATGGTTAGGGTTAGGGTTAGAGTTAGGGTTAGGGTTAGGGTTTGGGTTAGTGTTCTCTTAGGCTTAGGGTTTGGGTTAGGGTTAGGGTTATGGTTAGGGTTAGGTTAGGGTTAGGGTTAGGGTTAGGGTTAGGGTTAGGGTTAGGATTAGGGTTAGGGTTAGGGTTAGGGTTAGGGTTACGGTTAGGATTAAGGTTAGTGTTAGGGTTAGGGTTAGTGTTCTCTTAGAGTTAGGGTTAGGGTTAGGTTTAGCGTTAGGTGTAGGGTTTGGGTTAGTGTTAGGGTTAGGGTTAGGGTTAGTGTTAGGGTTAGGGTTAGGGTTAGGTTTAGGGTTACGGTTAGGATTAAGGTTAGTGTTAGTTTTAGGGTTAGTGTTCTCTTAGGGTTAGGGTTAGGGTTAGGGTTAGAGTTAGGGAAAGGGTTACGGTTAGGATTAGGGTGAGGGTTAGTGTTAGGGTTAGGGTTAGGGTTAGGGTTCTCTTAGGTTTAGAGTTAGGTTTAGGGTTAGTGATCTCTTAGGTTTAGGTTTCGGGTTAGGGTAAGGTTTAGGGTTAGGGTTAGGAGTAGGGTTAGGTTTCTCTTAGGGTTTGGGTTAGGGTTAGGGTTAGTGTTCTCTTAGGGTTAGGGTTAGGGTTAGGGTTAGGGTTAGTGTTAGGGTTAGGGTTAGGGTTAGGGTTAGGGTTAGGGTTAGTTTTTGGGTTAATGTTCTCTTAGGCTTAGGGTTAGGGTTAGTGTTAGGGTTATGGTTAGAGTTAGGTTAGGGTTAGGGTTACAATTAGGTTTAGGGTTAGGGTTAGGGTTAGTGTTAGGGTTAGGGTTACGGTTAGGGTTAGGGTTAGGGTTAGGGTTAGGGTTACGGTTAGGGTTAGAGTTAGGGTTAGGGTTAGGGTTAGGGTTAGGGTTAGGGTTAGTGTTAGGGTTAGGGTTACGGTTAGGGTTAGGGTTAGGGTTAGGGTTAGGGTTAGTGATCTGTTACGTTTAGGTTTAGGGTTAGGGTTAGGGTTAGAGTTAGGGTTAGGGTTCTCTTAGGGTTAGGGTTAGGGTTAGGGTTGTCTTAGGGTTAGGGTTAGTGTTATGGTTAGGGTTAGGGTTAGTGTTCTCTTAGGGTTAGGGTTACGGGTAAGGTTAGGGTTAGGGTTCTCTTAGGGTTTGGGATAGGGTAAGGGTTAGTGTTCTCTTAGGGTTAGGGTTAGGGTTAGGGTTAGTGTTCTCTTAGGGTTAGGGTTAGGGTTAGGGTTAGGGTTAGGGTTAGTATTCTCTTAGGGTTAGGGTTAGGGTTAGGGTTAGGGTTAGGGTTAGGGTTAGGGTTAGCGATAGGGTTAGGGTTAGGGTTAGGGTTAGGGTTAGGGTTAGGGTTAGGGTTAGGGTTAGTGTTCTCTTAGGGTTAGGGTTACGGTTAGGGATAGGGTTATGTTTAGGGTTAGGTTTAGGGTTAGGATTAGATTTATGGTTAGTGTTAGTGTTCTCTTAGCCTTAGGGTTAGGGTTAGGGTTATGGTTAGGGTTAGGTTTAGGGTTAGTGTTAGGATTAGGGTTAGGGTTAGGGTTAGGGTTAGGGTTAGGGTTAGGGTTAGGGTTAGGGTTAGGGTTAGGGTAAGGGTTAGAGTTAGGGTTAGGGTTAGGGTTTGGGTTAGTGTTCTCTTAGGCTTAGGGTTAGGGTTAGGGTTAGGGTTATGGTTAGGGTTAGGTTAGGGTTAGGGTTAGGGTTAGGGTTAGGGTTAGGGTTAGGGTTAGGGTTAGGGTTAGGGTTAGGGTTACGGTTAGGATTAAGGTTAGTGTTAGGGTTAGGGTTAGTGTTCTCTTAGAGTTAGGGTTAGGGTTAGGTTTAGCGTTAGGTGTAGGGTTTGGGTTAGTATTAGGATTAGGTTTAGGGTTAGTGTTAGCGTTAGGGTTAGGGTTTGGGTTAGGGTTACGGTTAGGATTAAGGTTAGTGTTAGGGTTAGGGTTAGTGTTCTCTTAGGGTTAGGGTTAGGGTTAGGGT
>NW_028136857.1:72500-77500 GCF_965140915.1 Aythya marila | reverse complement strand
GCTGGGGAAGAATATTTTAATTACCCGTGTGTCTGGGAGTTTCAGAACAACTGATAACAACTAGTGACTGTTATGGGATACTATGTGGATCTTTGGTATCTGGTTAGGGGGGGGGGCGAGAAAGAAGCTGAAAGGCGGCTGGGAGACAAGATTTGAAGAAGGTGTTTTGAAGAAGGTGTTCCGTAAACTTGGGATGGTGCCCAGTAAGTACAAAGGGGAAGAGGAAGACTGCGAGCCTTCAGCATGGAAGACCCCTAGAGACCCCCAGAAGAGACCCCAGAGGAGACTGCGCATGCTCCAGTAGGAGGGACTGCACCCCGGAAGCTAATTTTAATAATCTATTTTTTTTAGAAGTAGTAATGAATATGTATTAGTCTAGGAGCATAAAAATCAGTTGCTTGATGTAATTGGTGTGCGTCCTGGTGGAGCGGAGACTCCCGGTGCACCCAGCGCTGTTTGCTTACCTCTATTCCTTTATATTCTTTCAATAAATCCTATTTTTTTATTTAATCCTAATTTGAATCCTGAACCATTTATAACAATTTGGGGGCTCGTCCGGGAGGGCTATAGTTCCTGAATTCTGATTTAATCTAGGAGAGGCGCCCCACCATTTGGTGGCTCCTGTTTGAGTCAGATCAGGACTAATGCCATCCTGAACCTGAATAAAGGTAAGCAAAGAATTTGATTTTTTGAGCTCCCCTGCCGGCTGTGTTTTTGTGCCCGTAATTCTGCGCGCGAAGATCCGGACGAAGACGACAGGGTCGTTTGGATACCGTCTGGTTGGGTTCTGGTGTCCGGAATCGAACCGGATGAAGACGACAGTCGTTTGGATACCGTCTGGTTCGATCCCAGATGAAGACGCTTGTGGATACCGTCCGGTTGGACTCTGGACGAAGACGACTGATTCGTAAGATACCGTCCGGTTGGGTAAAGGTACGGTTGACCGTGTTTGTGTGAGAGTGTAACTGAGACTTCTAAAGTCAGCGTGGAGGTCTTTTTGTTTTCTCACCGGTTCTAATCTCCTGTCGGGGGGGGCTGGGCTGGTGAATGGAGTGATACGTGGGTGGGTGATAGGTCCTAAACCCCCTGCAAGACACTCTCACTGGGGGCAACCAAGGGCTGTGGGAATTGCCACTAGTAAAATTCCCGGATGGGTCAAATAAAATCGAAGACCAAGGACCAGAAAGGGAGCAAATTACCAGATATATGACCAAAAAGTCCATTATGAATAATGATTAGAAATTGGAACAATAGGGGCCCCAGAAAATTAAAGAGTAAATTGAAAATGATCCAGTATTATATGATAGAATGACCAAAAGAACCCTTAAGACCCCATGTATTTTGATCCACGGAGGACAGGGTCTGTCAGGCTTTAAACATTAATAGTAGAATACCTGTGGATCCGGAAAAGAGCAAGCTGAAACAATGGAATTAGAAATTAGAGAGCAATTGATTAAGAATGAATATGTGCTGCATTTGTGCCTGTGCTGCACTTATACCACCAGATAACAGGAGCCTTTCGGACACCGAGAACCAGATCAAAAACAACCTCATGGTTCAGATTTTAATCAAGGGGTCTGAGATAAGGAGGACTGTTCACAAAGGGACAGGTTAGGAATATGTATATGTATAGGAATGTTCATGTATATGTAACTCTTTACTAGAGCAATTTGCCACGTTAGGCGTGCACGACTCTGGTGGGACTACCCGCCCCGTGCTGCATGGAACTGAGTAAACATACCTACTTTACAATCTTACTGATGGTGGAGTCAGCTTTCTGTGAGTCATTTTGGAGAGCCAGGCAGGAGACACTCTGCTCGGCTGCGGGATCAGCTGCAGCGCGGACGCCCCTAGGTGCACCCTGAGCGTTTTGCTCGGAGGGGACTCCACACTCGGCTGCTCACCGCAGGAGCAAAGATCTCCTGAAACTGCAGACAAACGGTATGTTTTCGGCTGCTGGAGGGATACTAACTGGAGTGTTAATAATTGTATGTGTTTTTATGTATGTATTTTGTGTTGTATTTTGTGTTGAAATTTTGTATATTGTAATATTTGCATATTGTACATATTTTGTGTTGAAAGTATTTGTGTAAGTGTAAGGGTTTGAAACAAAGTGTTACAAGTCACTTCACGAAGAACACAGTCAGAGACAATACTTATTTGGTTGGTTATCATTCTAAGTTATATTCCTGTGGTATGAATGAGATGTGCTGGAGGCCTCCGTGTGCGATTGTGCTGTGTGAGCGCGACACAGCGTTCTGCAAAGCGAGTGCAGAGTTCCGATCCGTGGTTCTGTACTCTCTGCAAGGGGAGTGGGCAGAGATGAACGAAGTGCTTGACAGACTGAAAAGAAGTGCTGTTTTATCCAAGTTTGAGTGGTGGTGCCTAATATATGGGCCCGGTGTATCTTGTGTATCTCGTGTATCCTATTTTTGCTCTTAAATGTTTTGACTGTGACAAGAAAAAGGCAGGAGCATGATCTGACTCTACTGGTGCTTTCGGCTGTGCTTCCTGCAACATATGAGGCCCGCACAGGCCGAGACCTGGACTCACTGAGACCTGAACAGGCCGAGAGACCGGAGCGGCGCCGAGAGACTGGAGCGGCGCTAGCAGACCAGAGAAACTACGGAGGGACTACCGCTGGACGGAGAGAGCCCTGGGACGCTGAAGAGCCACGGCCGGCTCTGAGAGACAAAGAATAGACCTGACAGAAGCTGCAAAACGCGGGGAAATTCAAGTAATTGCGGAACATCCGAGATCGAGTTGCTACGGGAGATCAGAGGCGTCAGTGGACACCGGCAGTCGACTCTCACCGTGAGGCGAGTCGGCGCAGAGCAGAGGGGCGGACATCAGGACCCTGCAGCCTGTCTGATGTAACCATGGAGGCAGCGGCAGCAGCGGCTGTGCTGCTTCACTCAAGCATTCTTTTTATAAAAGGTTTATCTTGCAATGCAAAAAAGACTATTAGTCCCCAGATTGGTGTTATAACCATTACTAATGACGACTTAGCTCTATTGCAGGGCAGGAGTGCAGAGACGCAGATTACACTGCCAAATGACCACCGGCAGGCTCTTTCACAAACCTAAGGTTGCAGCTGGCACTGCCTGCAGCCGTATAACAGACGTTACACTCTCTTTCCTAACTAGTAATCATGTGTCTCATCCAGTTGTGGTGAATGGTCAGTGGCAAAAAGAAAAGGAGGATGCCACTGACACTAACAGCATGGGTAATAGGAGTAGTATAAGTGACACAGGTGACGGTGCGGGGCGCTCTGCCTGCTGCTCGCCTTCGCCTGACTGTGCACTGCTGCCGACGGTGCTAGAGTAAAATGTGAAGACTGCTCAGATGGCAGTGATGAGAGTGCTTGTGTGAAAAAGATGTGTGCTAAATCTTTGTGTGCAACAGTGGTCAGTGTGTGCCAAACAGATGGCAATGTGATGGGGACCTGGATTGTGAAGATGGGTCTGACGAAAGTGCTGAGCTGTGTCATATGAGAACAGTGTCATAGAAATGTGATGGTGAAAAAGCCTGTGACAGTGGAGAAGATTAAGAGAATTGTGGCAATGTGACTTGT
The DNA here is from genome assembly GCF_965140915.1 of Aythya marila. Lineage (NCBI taxonomy): Eukaryota > Metazoa > Chordata > Aves > Anseriformes > Anatidae > Aythya > Aythya marila. The sequence continues at coordinate 73,926 of NW_028136857.1, read as the reverse complement.
AGTGCAGCAGAGTTCACATGCAGTAGTGGACAATGTATTTCCAAAAGCTTTGTCTGCAATGGTCAAGGTGACTGCTCCGACCACTCGGATGAATCTTTGGAGCAGTGTGGCTGCCAGCCTGCACCTCCAGTGAAGTGTTCTGTGAGTGAGGTGCAGTGCGGCTCAGGTGAATGTATCTACAAGAAGTGGCGATTTGACAGAGATCCTTATTGCAAGGATGGAAGTGATGAAATTAACTGCCCTTCTTGGACCTGTGGACCAGACCAGTTCAGATGTGAAGATGGGAACTGTGTCCATAGGAGTAGGCAGTGCAGTGGTGTGAGAGACTGTTTGGATGGCACTGATGAAGCAAACTGTATTCAGTGCTCTGGACCTGGCAAATTCAAGTGCAGAAGTGGAGAATGCATTGATATCAATAAAGTGTGTAACCAGCAGAGAGACTGAAAGGACTGGGGTGATGAGCCCCTGAAGGAATGCAACATAAATGAATGTGACTGTCCAGCTGGGTTTGAGTTTGTAAACAAGAGAAACTGTGGAGGTATTGATGAATGCCAAAACCCTGGTATCTGTAGTCAAATCTGTATCAACCTGAAATGTGGCTACAAATGTGAATGTAGCCGTGGCTATCAGATGAATCCTGCTACAGGAACCTGGAAAGGGCCATACGGCAAAGCAAATTAGATAACTGTTATTTAACTTGTCAGAAGATAAAAAAGAAAGTGTTTCAACAAGCAGCCATGGGAGGGAAGAATCACTGAACCCCCGATGTGAGGGACTGTACCTTGTTTTACTGACTACTGAAACAGCTGTGAGAACTGCAGAAAGGGACCCACGCATCCAGAATAAAAGGACCAGTAACTACTGAAACTTGGAGGGTTGAGTCCGCTCCTGGGAAACTGAAACTCAAGCTAAGGGAGAACTAATATTCTGGCAACGAGGCTCTGCATGAATGAAGGATGCTAAATAAAGGGGACAAGCCTAAAGGGAGAAAAGGGAGGAGGCAAGACCGGGGCAGGACCCTCCACTGCGGTGTGTATGGTCTACCGAGGGAGGCAACCCCTATGGGTATTGACTGCCGAGTGAGAGGGCCTCGACCGGACTTCTCCCACACTAAGATCAGGTTGTCCCGAGAAAATAACATAAAAAAAACTTTTTTTTAAACCTATATAAAATTGTGATTCGTTTTACAGGAGCTGGATCACCCTGACAGGCCGAACGGTAACACAAGCCTGAAGTGACCCTGAAAGCGGGCCTAACTCCTTGACTGAAGGCGTTTGCCTATTATGATCCAGCTACATGGGCAGAAGACAGATCCTGGGACTATAGGACCCCAGTATATATACTTAATAGAATAATTAGGTTATTAGCTGTAATAGAAATAGTTATAAATGATGAGAACTGATTTAAATGAGTTATAAAGATGAGA
>NW_028136857.1:25000-27500 GCF_965140915.1 Aythya marila | reverse complement strand
GTTAGGGTTAGGGTTAGTGATCTCTTAGGTTTAGGTTTAGGGTTAGCGTAAGGGTTAGGGTTAGGGTTAGGGGTAGGGTTAGGGTTAGGGTTCTCTTAGGGTTTGGTTTAGGGTTAGGGTTAGTGTTCTCTTAGGGTTAGGGTTAGGGTTAGGGTTAGGGTTAGGGTTAGGGTTAGGTTTAGGGTTAGGGTTAGGGTTAGAGTTAGGGTTAGGGATAGTATTCTCTTAGGGTTAGGGTTAGGGTTAGGGTTAGGGTTAGGGTTAGGGTTAGGGTTAGGGTTAGGGTTAGGTTTAGGGTTAGGGTTAGGGTTAGCGTTAGGGTTAGTGTTCTCTTAGGTTTAGGGTTACGGTTAGGGACAGGGTTAGGGTTAGGGTTAGGTTTAGGGTTAGGGTTAGGGTTAGGGTTATGGTTAGGGTTAGGTTAAGGTTACGGTTAGGGTTAGGGTTAGGTTTAGGGTTAGGGTTAGGGTTAGGGTTAGGGTTAGGGTTATGTGTAGGTTTAGGGTTAGGGTTCTCTTAGGGTGTGCATTAGGGTTAGGGTTAGTGTTCTCTTAGTGTTAGGTTTAGGGTTAGGGTTAGGGTTAGGGTTAGGTTTAGGGTTAGAGTTAGGGTTAGGGTTGGGGTTAGGGATAGGGTTAGGTTTAGTATTCTCTTAGGGTTATGGTTAGGGTTAGGGTTAGGGATACGGTTAGGGTTAGTGTAAGGGTTAGGGTTAGGGTTAGTGTTCTCTTAGGGTTAGGGTTAGGGTTAGGGTTAGGGTTATGGTTAGGGTTAGGTTAGGGTTAGGGTTAGTGTTAGGGTTAGGGTTAGGGTTAGGGTTAGGGTTAGTGTTAGGGTTAGGGTTAAGGTTAGGGTTAGGGTTAGGGTTATGGTTAGTGTTCTCTTAGGGTTAGGGTTAGGGTTAGGGTTAGGGTTAGGGTTAGGGGTTAGGGTTAGGGTTAGGGTTCTCTTAGGGTTAGGGTTACGGTTAGGGTTAGGTTTAGTGTTCTCTTAGGGTTACGGTTAGGGTTAGGGTTAGGGTAAGGGTTAGGGTTAGGGTTAGGATTAAGGTTAGAGTTAGGGTTAGGGTTAGGGTTAGGGTTAGGGTTAGGGTTCTCTTAGGGTTAGGGTTAGGGTTCTGGTTAGGGTTAGGGTTAGGGTTAGTGTTCTCTTAGGGTTAGGGTTAGGGTTATTGATAGGGTTAGGGTTAGGTTTAGGGTTAGGGTTAGGGTTAGGTTTAGGGTTAGGGGTTAGGGTTAGGGTTAGGGTTAGGGTTAGGGTTAGGGTTAGGATTAGGTTTAGGGTTAGGCTTAGGCTTAGGCTTAGGCTTACGTTTAGTGTTAGGGTTAGGGTTTGGGTTAGGGTTAGGGTTAGGGTTAGGGTTAGGGTTAGGGTTAGGGTACTCTTAGGGTTAGGGTTAGGATTAGGGTTAGGGTTAGGGTTCTCTTAGGGTTAGGGTTAGGGTTAGGTTTAGGGTTAGTTTTAGGGTTAGGGTTAGGGTTAGGGTTAGGGTTAGGGTTAGGGTTAGGGTTAGGGTTAGTGATCTCTTAGGTTTAGGTTTAGGGTTAGGTTAAGGGTGAGGTTTAGGGTTTGGGGTAGGGTTAGGGTTAGGGTTCTCTGAGGGTTTGGGTTAGGGTTAGGGTTAGTGTTCTCTTAGGGTTAGGGTTAGGGTTACGGTTAGGGTTAGGGTTACGGTTAGGGTTAGGGTTAGGGTTAGGGTTCGTCTTAGGGTTAGGGTCAGGGTTAGGGTTAGGCTTAGGGTTAGGGTTAGGGTTAGGGTTAGGGTTAGGATTAGGATTAGGGTTAGGATTAGGGTTAGGTTTAGCGTTAGGAGTAGGGTTTGTGTTAGGGTTAGGGTTAGGGTTAGGATTAGGGTTACGGTTAGGATTAAGGTTAGTTTTAGGGTTAGGGTTAGGGTTCTCTTAGGTTTAGGGTTAGGGTTAGGGTTAGTGATCTCTTAGGTTTAGGTTTAGGGTTAGCGTAAGGGTTAGGGTTAGGGTTAGGGGTAGGGTTAGGGTTAGGGTTCTCTTAGGGTTTGGTTTAGGGTTAGGGTTAGTGTTCTCTTAGGGTTAGGGTTAGGGTTAGGGTTAGGGTTAGGGTTAGGTTTAGGGTTAGGGTTAGGGTTAGAGTTAGGGTTAGGGATAGTATTCTCTTAGGGTTAGGGTTAGGGTTAGGGTTAGGGTTAGGGTTAGGGTTAGGGTTAGGGTTAGGGTTAGGTTTAGGGTTAGGGTTAGGGTTAGCGTTAGGGTTAGTGTTCTCTTAGGTTTAGGGTTACGGTTAGGGACAGGGTTAGGGTTAGGGTTAGGTTTAGGGTTAGGGTTAGGGTTAGGGTTATGGTTAGGGTTAGGTTAAGGTTACGGTTAGGGTTAGGGTTAGGTTTAGGGTTAGGGTTAGGGTTAGGGTTAGGGTTAGGGTAATGTGTAGGTTTAGGGTTAGGGTTCTCTTAGGGTGTGCATTAGGGTTAGGGTTAGTGTTCTCTTAGTGTTAGGTTTAGTGTTAGGGTTAGGCTTAGGGTTAGGTT